>NW_027418930.1:0-48735 GCF_009905375.1 Apium graveolens
AAATCCATAGGACAAATTATGAAAAGATATCAAAAATGGGTAGCCCAATTTTGCTCCATACCTCGTGTACTATACTGCCTACGAGAATATTTGGAAACCTAGTTTCATTCATGCAGCCCGCGATTCACTTTCGAAAGACCCCAAATATACGCGAATGCAATTTCATAAATCCATAAGGACAAATTATGAAATATATCCAAAAAATGGGCCACCGCAATTTATGTTCCATACATCGTGTACTACTGCCTACGAGAATTATTTGGAAACCTAGTTTCATTCGTTTCAGCCCCGATTCACTTTCGGACGTCCCCAAATAAACGCGAATGCAATTTATAAATCCATACGGACAAATTATGAAAAGATGTCCAAAAAATGAGCCGCCTCAATTTATGCTCCATACCTCGTGTACTACTGCCTACGAGAATTATTGGGAAACCTAGTTTCATTCATTTCAGCCCCGATTTACTTTCGGACGATCCCAAATAAACGCGAATGCAATTTCATAAATCCATAGGGAAATTATGAAAGATCTATCCAAAAAATGGGCCACCTCAATTTTTTGCTCCATACCTCGTGTACTACTAGCCTACGAGAATTATTTGGAAACCTAGGTTTCATTCATTTCAGCCCCGATTTCACTTTCGGACGACCCCAAATAAACGCGAATGCAATTTTATAACTCCATAAGGACAAATTATGAAAAGATATCCAAAAATGGGCTGCCTCAATTTATTTTCCATTACCCTCGTCTATACTGCCTACGAGAATTATTTAGAAAACCTAGTTTCATTCATTTCAGCCCCGATCACTTTCGGACGTCCCCAAATAAACGCGAATGCAATTTAATAAATCCATAGGACAAATTATGAAAAGATGTCCAAAAAAACGAGCCGCCTCAATTATGCTCTATACCTCGTGTACAACTGCCTATGAGAATTATTTGGAAATCTAGTTTCATTCGTTTCAGCCCTAGATTCACTTTCGGACGACCCCAAATAAACGCGAATGCAATTTCATAAATCCATAAGGACAAAATTATGAAGAGATATCCAAAAAAGGGCAACCTCAATTTTTATTCCATACCTAGTGTACTTACTGCCTATGAGAATTATTTGGAAACCTAGTTTCATTCGTTTCAGCCCCGATTTACTTTCGGATGACCCTAAATAAACGTGAATGCAATTTCATAAATCCATAGGGACAAATTATGAAAAGATATCCAAAAAATGGGCTGCCTCAATTTATGCTCCATACCTCGTGTACTACTGCCTACGAGAATTATTGGGAAACCTAGATTCATTCGTTTCAGCCCCCGATTCACTTTCGGACGACCCCAAATAAACGTGAATGCAAATTGATAAATCATAGGGACAAATTATGAAAAGATATCAAAAAATGGGCAGCCCCAATTTTTGCTCCATACCTCGTGTACTACTGACTAGAGAGAATTATTTGGAAACCTAGTTTCATTCATTCAGCCCCGATTCACTTTCGGACGACCCCAAATAAATGCGAATGCAATTTCATAAATCCATAAGGACAAATTATGAAAATATATCCAAAAAATTGGCCACCTCAATTTATGTTCCATACATCGTGTACTACTGCCTACGAGAATTATTTGGAAACCAAGTTCATTCGTTTCAGCCCCGATTCACTTCGGACGACCCCAAATAAACGTGAATGCAATTTAATAAATCCATAGGACAAATTATGAAAAGATATAAAAAAAATGGGCAGCCTCAATTTTTGCTCCACCTCGTGTACTACTGCCTACGAGAATTATTTGGAAACCTAGTTTCATTCGTTTCAGCCCCGATTTACTTTCGGACGACCCTAAATAAACGTGAATGCCATTTCATAAATCCATAGTGACAAATTATGAAAAGATATCCAAAAAATGGGCTGCCTCAATTTATGCTCCGTACCTCGTGTACTACTGCCTACGAGAATTATTGGGAAACCTAGTTTCATTCGTTTGAGCCCCGATTCACTTTCGGACGACCCCAAATAAACGTGAATGCAAATTGATAAATCCATAATGAGAAATTATGAAAAGATATCAAAAAAAATGGGCAGCCCCAATTTTTGCTCCATACCTCGTGTACTACTGCCTACGAGAATTATTTGGAAACCTAGTTACATTCATTTCAGCCCCGATTCACTTTCGGACGAACCCAAATAAACGCGAATACAATTTCATAAATCCATAAGGAAAAATTATGAAAAGATATCCAAAAAATGGGCCGCCTCAATTTTTGCTCCATACCGCGTGTACTACTGCCTACGAGAATTATTTGGAAACCTAGTTTCATTCATTTCAGCCCCGATTCACTTTCGGACGACCCCAAATAAACGCGAATGCAATTTATAAATCCATAAGGACAAATTATGAAAAGATATCTAAAAAATGGGCTGCCTCAATTTATGCTCCATACCTCATCTACTACTGCCTACGAGAATTATTTGAAACCTAGTTTCATTCATTTCAGCCCCGATTCACTTTCGGACGTCCCCAAATAAACGCGAATGCAATTTCATAAATCCATAAGGACAAATTATGAAAAGATGTCCAAAAACGAGCCACCTCAATTTATGCTCTATACCTCGTGTACAACTGCCTATGAGAATTATTTGGAAATCTAGTTTCATTCGTTTCAGGCCCAGATTCACTTTCGGACGACCCCAAATAAACGCGAATGCAATTTCATAAATCCATAAGGATAAATTATGAAGAGATATCCAAAAAAAGGGCAACCTCAATTTTTATTCCATACCTAGTGTACTACTGCCTATGAGAATTATTTGGAAACCTAGTTTCATTCGTTTCAGCCCCGATTTACTTTCGGACGACCCTAAATAAACGTGAATGCAATTTCATAAATCCATAGGGACAAATTATAAAAAGATATCGAAAAAATGGGCTGCCTCAATTTATGCTCCATACCTCGTGTACTACTACTGCCTACGAGAATTATTGGGAAACCTAGATTCATTCGTTTCAGCCCCAATTCACTTTCGGACGACCCCAAATAAACGTGAATGCAAATTGATAAATCCATAGGGACAAATTATGAAAAGATATCAAAAAATGGGCAGCCCCAATTTTTGCTCCATACCTCGTGTACTACTGCCTACGAGAATTATTTGGAAACCTAGTTTCATTCATTTCAGCCCTGATTCACTTTCGGACGACCCCAAATAAACGCGAATGCAATTTCATAAATCCATAAGGACAAATTATGAAAATATATCCAAAAAATGGGCCGCCTCAATTTATGTTCCATACATCGTGTACTACTGCCTACGAGAATTATTTGGAAACATAGTTTCATTCGTTTCAAGCCCCGATTCACTTTCGGACGACCCCAAATAAACATTAATGCAATTTAATAAATCCATAGGACAAATTATGAAAATATATCAAAAAAATGGGCAGCCTCAATTTTTGCTCCATACCTCGTGTACTACTGCCTACGAGAATTATTTGGAAACCTAGTTTCATTTCATTTCAGCCCCGATTCACTTTCGGACGACCCCAAATAAACGCGAATGCAATTTTATAAATCCATAAGGACAAATTATGAAAAGATATCCAAAAAAATGGGCTGCCTCAATTTATTTTCCATACCTCGTCTACTACTTGCCTACGAGAATTATTTAGAAACCTAGTTTCATTCATTTCAGCCACGATTCACTTTCGGACGTCCCCAAATAAACGCGAATGCAATTTAATAAATCCATAAGGACAAATTATGAAAAGATGTCCAAAAAACGAGCCGCCTCAATTTATGCTCTATACCTCGTGTACAACTGCCTATGAGAATTATTTGGAAATCTAGTTTCATTCGTTTCAGGCCCAGATTCACTTTCGGACGACCCCAAATAAACGCGAATGCAATTTCATAAATCCATAAGGACAAATTATGAAGAGATATCCAAAAAAGGGCAACCTCAATTTTTATTCCATACCTAGTGTACTACTGCCTATGAGAATTATTTGGAAACCTAGTTTCATTCGTTTCAGCCCCGATTTACTTTCGGACGACCCTAAATAAACGTGAATGCAATTTCATAAATCCATAGGGACAAATTATGAAAAGATATCCAAAAAATGGGCTGCCTCAATTTATGCTCCATACCTCGTGTACTACTGCCTACGAGAATTATTGGGAAACCTAGATTCATTCGTTTCAGCCCCGATTCACTTTCGGACGACCCCAAATAAACGTGAATGCAAATTGATAAATCCATAGGGACAAATTATGAAAAGATATCAAAAAAATGGGCAGCCCCAATTTTTGCTCCATACCTCGTGTACTACTGCCTACGAGAATTATTTGGAAACCTAGTTTCATTCATTTCAGCCCTGATTCACTTTCGGACGACCCCAAATAAACGCGAATGCAATTTCATAAATCCATAAGGACAAATTATGAAAATATATCAAAAAAATGGGCCGCCTCAATTTATGTTCCATACATCGTGTACTACTGCCTACGAGAATTATTTGGAAACATAGTTTCATTCGTTTCAGCCCCGATTCACTTTCGGACGACCCCAAATAAACATTAATGCAATTTAATAAATCCATAGGACAAATTATGAAAATATATCAAAAAAATGGGCAGCCTCAATTTTTGCTCCATACCTCGTGTACTACTGCCTACGAGAATTATTTGGAAACCTAGTTTCATTCATTTCAGCCCCGATTCACTTTCGGACGACCCCAAATAAACGCGAATGCAATTTTATAAATCCATAAGGACAAATTATGAAAAGATATCCAAAAATGGGCTGCCTCAATTTATTTTCCATACCTCGTCTACTACTGCCTACGAGAATTATTTAGAAACCTAGTTTCATTCATTTCAGCCACGATTCACTTTCGGACGTCCCCAAATAAACGCGAATGCAATTTAATAAATCCATAAGGACAAATTATGAAAAGATGTCCAAAAAACGAGCCGCCTCAATTTATGCTCTATACCTCGTGTACAACTGCCTATGAGAATTATTTGGAAATCTAGTTTCATTCGTTTCAGGCCCAGATTCACTTTCGGACGACCCCAAATAAACGCGAATGCAATTTCATAAATCCATAAGGACAAATTATGAAGAGATATCCAAAAAAGGGCAACCTCAATTTTATTCCATACCTAGTGTACTACTGCCTATGAGAATTATTTGGAAACCTAGTTTCATTCGTTTCAGCCCCGATTTACTTTCGGACGACCCTAAATAAACGTGAATGCAATTTCATAATCCATAGGGACAAATTATGAAAAGATATCCAAAAAATGGGCTGCCTCAATTTATGCTCCATACCTCGTGTACTACTGCCTACGAGAATTATTGGGAAACCTAGATTCATTCGTTTCAGCCCCGATTCACTTCGGACGACCCCAAATAAACGTGAATGCAAATTGATAAATCCATAGGGACAAATTATGAAAAGATATCAAAAAAATGGGCAGCCCCAATTTTTGCTCCATACCTCGTGTACTACTGCCTACGAGAATTATTTGGAAACCTAGTTTCATTCATTTCAGCCCCGATTCACTTTCGGACGACCCCAAATAAACGCGAATGAAATTTCATAAATCCATAAGGACAAATTATGAAAATATATCCAAAAAATGGGCCACCTCAATTTATGTTCCATACATCGTGTACTACTGCCTACAAGAATTATTTGGAAACCAAGTTTCATTCGTTTCAGCCCCGATTCACTTTCGGACGACCCCAAATAAACGTGAATGCAATTTAATAAATCCATAGGACAAATTATGAAAAGATATAAAAAAAATGGGCAGCCTCAATTTTTGCTCCACCTCGTGTACTACTGCCTACGAGAATTATTTGGAAACCTAGTTTCATTCGTTTCAGCCCCGATTTACTTTCGGACGACCCTAAATAAACGTGAATGCCATTTCATAAATCCATAGCGACAAATTATGAAAAGATATCCAAAAAATGGGCTGCCTCAATTTATGCTCCGTACCTCGTGTACTACTGCCTACGAGAATTATTGGGAAACCTAGTTTCATTCGTTTGAGCCCCGATTCACTTTCGGACGACCCCAAATAAACGTGAATGCAAATTGATAAATCCATAATGAGAAATTATGAAAAGATATCAAAAAAATGGGCAGCCCCAATTTTTGCTCCATACCTCGTGTACTACTGCCTACGAGAATTATTTGGAAACCTAGTTTCATTCATTTCAGCCTCGATTCACTTTCGGACGACCCCAAATAAACGCGAATGCAATTTCATAAATCCATAGGGAAAAATTATGAAAAGATATCCAAAAAATGGGCCACCTCAATTTATGTTCCATACATCGTGTACTACTGCCTACGATAATTATTTAGAAACCTAGTTTCATTCGTTTCAGCCCCGATTCACTTTCGGACGTCCCCAAATAAACGCGAATGCAATTTTATAAATCCATACGGACAAATTATGAAAAGATGTCCAAAAAACGAGCCGCCTCAATTTATGCTCCATACCTCGTGTACTACTGCCTACGAGAATTATTGGGAAACCTAGTTACATTCATTTCAGCCCCGATTCACTTTCGGACGAACCCAAATAAACGCGAATACAATTTCATAAATCCATAAGGAAAAATTATGAAAAGATATCCAAAAAATGGGCCGCCTCAATTTTTGCTCCATACCGCGTGTACTACTGCCTACGAGAATTATTTGGAAACCTAGTTTCATTCATTTCAGCCCCGATTCACTTTCGGACGACCCCAAATAAACGCGAATGCAATTTTATAAATCCATAAGGACAAATTATGAAAAGATATCTAAAAAATGGGCTGCCTCAATTTATGCTCCATACCTCGTCTACTACTGCCTACGAGAATTATTTTGAAACCTAGTTTCATTCATTTCAGCCCCGATTCAGTTTCGGACGTCCCCAAATAAACGCGAATGCAATTTCATAAATCCATAAGGACAAATTATGAAAAGATGTCCAAAAAACGAGCCGCCTCAATTTATGCTCTATACCTCGTGTACAACTGCCTATGAGAATTATTTGGAAATCTAGTTTCATTCGTTTCAGGCCCAGATTCACTTTCGGACGACCCCAAATAAACGCGAATGCAATTTCATAAATCCATAAGGATAAATTATGAAGAGATATCCAAAAAAAAGGGCAACCTCAATTTTTATTCCATACCTAGTTTACTACTGCCTATGAGAATTATTTGGAAACCTAGTTTCATTCGTTTCAGCCCCGATTTACTTTCGGACGACCCTAAATAAACGTGAATGCAATTTCATAAATCCATAGGGACAAATTATAAAAAGATATCGAAAAAATGGGCTGCCTCAATTTATGCTCCATACCTCGTGTACTACTGCCTACGAGAATTATTGGGAAACCTAGATTCATTCGTTTCAGCCCCGATTCACTTTCGGACGACCCCAAATAAACGTGAATGCAAATTGATAAATCCATAGGGACAAATTATGAAAAGATATCAAAAAAATGGGCAGCCCCAATTTTTGCTCCATACCTCGTGTACTACTGCCTACGAGAATTATTTTGAAACCTAGTTTCATTCATTTCAGCCCCGATTCACTTTCGGACGACCCCAAATAAACGCGAATGCAATTTCATAAATCCATAAGGACAAATTATGAAAATATATCCAAAAAATGGGCCGCCTCAATTTATGTTCCATACATCGTGTACTACTGCCTACGAGAATTATTTGGAAACATAGTTTCATTCGTTTCAGCCCCGATTCACTTTCGGACGACCCCAAATAAACATTAATGCAATTTAATAAATCCATAGGACAAATTATGAAAATATATCAAAAAAATGGGCAGCCTCAATTTTTGCTCCATACCTCGTGTACTACTGCCTACGAGAATTATTTGGAAACCTAGTTTCATTCATTTCAGCCCCGATTCACTTTCGGACGACCCCGAATAAACGCGAATGTAATTTTATAAATCCATAAGGACAAATTATGAAAAGATATCCAAAAAATGGGCTGCCTCAATTTATTTTCCATACCTCGTCTACTACTGCCTACGAGAATTATTTAGAAACCTAGTTTCATTCATTTCAGCCACGATTCACTTTCGGACGTCCCCAAATAAACGCGAATGCAATTTAATAAATCCATAAGGACAAATTATGAAAAGATGTCCAAAAAACGAGCCGCCTCAATTTATGCTCTATACCTCGTGTACAACTGCCTATGAGAATTATTTGGAAATCTAGTTTCATTCGTTTCAGGCCCAGATTCACTTTCGGACGACCCCAAATAAACGCGAATGCAATTTCATAAATCCATAAGGACAAATTATGAAGAGATATCCAAAAAAGGGCAACCTCAATTTTTATTCCATACCTAGTGTACTACTGCCTATGAGAATTATTTGGAAACCTAGTTTCATTCGTTTCAGCCCCGATTTACTTTCGGACGACCCTAAATAAACGTGAATGCAATTTCATAAATCCATAGGGACAAATTATGAAAAGATATCCAAAAAATGGGCTGCCTCAATTTATGCTCCATACCTCGTGTACTACTGCCTACGAGAATTATTGGGAAACCTAGATTCATTCGTTTCAGCCCCGATTCACTTTCGGACGACCCCAAATAAACGTGAATGCAAATTGATAAATCCATAGGGACAAATTATGAAAAGATATCAAAAAAATGGGCAGCCCCAATTTTTGCTCCATACCTCGTGTACTACTGCCTACGAGAATTATTTGGAAACCTAGTTTCATTCATTTCAGCCCCGATTCACTTTCGGACGACCCCAAATAAACGCGAATGCAATTTCATAAATCCATAAGGACAAATTATGAAAATATATCCAAAAAATGGGCCACCTCAATTTATGTTCCATACATCGTGTACTACTGCCTACGAGAATTATTTGGAAACCAAGTTTCATTCGTTTCAGCCCCGATTCACTTTCGGACGACCCCAAATAAACGTGAATGCAATTTAATAAATCCATAGGACAAATTATGAAAAGATATAAAAAAAATGGGCAGCCTCAATTTTTGCTCCACCTCGTGTACTACTGCCTACGAGAATTATTTGGAAACCTAGTTTCATTCGTTTCAGCCCCGATTTACTTTCGGACGACCCTAAATAAACGTGAATGCCATTTCATAAATCCATAACGACAAATTATGAAAAGATATCCAAAAAATGGGCTGCCTCAATTTATGCTCCGTACCTCGTGTACTACCGCCTACGAGAATTATTGGGAAACCTAGTTTCATTCATTTGAGCCCCGATTCACTTTCGGACGACCCCAAATAAACGTGAATGCAAATTGATAAATCCATAATGAGAAATTATGAAAAGATATCAAAAAAATGGGCAGCCCCAATTTTTGCTCCATACCTCGTGTACTACTGCCTACGAGAATTATTTGGAAACCTAGTTTCATTCATTTCAGCCCCGATTCACTTTCGGACGACCCCAAATAAACGCGAATGCAATTTCATAAATCCATAGGGAAAAATTATGAAAAGATATCCAAAAAATGGGCCACCTCAATTTATGTTCCATACATCGTGTACTACTGCCTACGATAATTATTTAGAAACCTAGTTTCATTCGTTTCAGCCCCGATTCACTTTCGGACGTCCCCAAATAAACGCGAATGCAATTTTATAAATCCATACGGACAAATTATGAAAAGATGTCCAAAAAACGAGCCGCCTCAATTTATGCTCCATACCTCGTGTACCACTGCCTACGAGAATTATTGGGAAACCTAGTTACATTCATTTCAGCCCCGATTCACTTTCGGACGAACCCAAATAAACGCGAATACAATTTCATAAATCCATAAGGAAAAATTATGAAAAGATATCCAAAAATGGGCCGCCTCAATTTTTGCTCCATACCGCGTGTACTACTGCCTACGAGAATTATTTGGAAACCTAGTTTCATTCATTTCAGCCCCGATTCACTTTCGGACGACCCCAAATAAACGCGAATGCAATTTTATAAATCCATAAGGACAAATTATGAAAAGATATCTAAAAAATGGGCTGCCTCAATTTATGCTCCATACCTCGTCTACTACTGCCTACGAGAATTATTTTGAAACCTAGTTTCATTCATTTCAGCCCCGATTCACTTTTGGACGTCCCCAAATAAACGCGAATGCAATTTCATAAATCCATAAGGACAAATTATGAAAAGATGTCCAAAAAACGAGCCGCCTCAATTTATGCTCTATACCTCGTGTACAACTGCCTATGAGAATTATTTGGAAATCTAGTTTCATTCGTTTCAGGCCCAGATTCACTTTCGGACGACCCCAAATAAACGCGAATGCAATTTCATAAATCCATAAGGATAAATTATGAAGAGATATCCAAAAAAAGGGCAACCTCAATTTTTATTCCATACCTAGTGTACTACTGCCTATGAGAATTATTTGGAAACCTAGTTTCATTCGTTTCAGCCCCGATTTACTTTCGGACGACCCTAAATAAACGTGAATGCAATTTCATAAATCCATAGGGACAAATTATAAAAAGATATCGAAAAAATGGGCTGCCTCAATTTATGCTCCATACCTCGTGTACTACTGCCTACGAGAATTATTGGGAAACCTAGATTCATTCGTTTCAGCCCCGATTCACTTTCGGACGACCCCAAATAAACGTGAATGCAAATTGATAAATCCATAGGGACAAATTATGAAAAGATATCAAAAAAATGGGCAGCCCCAATTTTTGCTCCATACCTCGTGTACTACTCCTACGAGAATTATTTGGAAACCTAGTTTCATTCATTTCAGCCCCGATTCACTTTCGGACGACCCCAAATAAACGCGAATGCAATTTCATAAATCCATAAGGACAAATTATGAAAATATATCCAAAAAATGGGCCGCCTCAATTTATGTTCCATACATCGTATACTACTGCCTACGAGAATTATTTGGAAACATAGTTTCATTCGTTTCAGCCCCGATTCACTTTCGGACGACCCCAAATAAACATTAATGCAATTTAATAAATCCATAGGACAAATTATGAAAATATATCAAAAAAATGGGCAGCCTCAATTTTTGCTCCATACCTCGTGTCCTACTGCCTACGAGAATTATTTGGAAATCTAGTTTCATTCGTTTCAGCCCCGATTCACTTTCGGACGACCCCAAATAAACGTGAATGCAAATTGATAAATCCATAGGGACAAATTATGAAAAGATATCAAAAAAATGGGCAGCCCCAATTTTTGTTCCATACCTCGTGTACTACTGCCTACGAGAATTATTTGGAAATCTAGTTTCATTCGTTTCAGGCCCAGATTCACTTTCGGATGACCCCAAATAAACGCGAATCCAATTTCATAAATCCATAAGGACAAATTATGAAGAGATATCCAAAAAAGGGCAACCTCAATTTTTATTCCATACCTAGTGTACTACTGCCTATGAGAATTATTTGGAAACCTAGTTTCATTCGTTTCAGCCCCGATTTACTTTCGGATGACCCTAAATAAACGTGAATGCAATTTCATAAATCTATAGGGACAAATTATAAAAAGATATCCAAAAAATGGGCTGCCTCAATTTATGCTCCATACCTCGTGTACTACTGCCTACGAGAATTATTGGGAAACCTATATTCATTCGTTTCAGCCCCGATTCACTTTCGGACGACCCCAAATAAACGTGAATGCAAAGTGATAAATCCATAGGGACAAATTATGAAAAGATATCAAAAAAATGGGCAGCCCCAATTTTTGCTCCATACCTCGTGTACTACTGCCTACGAGAATTATTTGGAAACCTAGTTTCATTCATTTCAGCCCCGATTCACTTTCGGACGACCCCAAATAAACGCGAATGCAATTTCATAAATCCATAAGGACAAATTATGAAAATATATCCAAAAAATGGGCCGCCTCAATTTATGTTCCATACATTGAAAAAATGTCAAAAAAGAAAGCATTCAACCCGTGTACTACTGCCTACGAGAATTATTTGGAAACCTAGTTTCATTCATTTCAGCCCCGATTCACTTTCGGACGACCCCAAATAAACGCGAATGCAATTTCATAAGTCCATAAGGACAAATTATGAAAAGATATCCAAAAAATGGGCCGCCTCAATTTATGCTCCATATATCGTCTACTACTACCTACGAGAATTATTTAGAAACCTAGTTTCATTCATTTCAGCCCCGATTCACTTTCGAACGTCCCCAAATAAACGCGAATGTAATTTCATAAATCCATAGGGAAAAATTATTAAAAGATATCCGAAAAATGGGCCGCCTCAATTTCTGCTCCATACCTCGTGTCCTACTGCCTACGAGAATTATTTGGAAATCTAGATTCATTCGTTTCAGGCCCAGATTCACTTTCGGACGACCCCAAATAAACGCGAATGCAATTTCATAAATCCATAAGGACAAATCATGAAGAGATATCCAAAAAAAGGGCAACCTCAATTTTTATTCCATACCTAGTGTACTACTACCTATGAGAATTATTTGGAAACCTAGTTTCATTCATTTCAGCACCGATTTACTTTCGGACGATCCTAAATAAACGTGAATGCAATTTCATAAATCCATAGGGACAAATTATGAAAAGATATCCAAAAAACGGGATGCCTCAATTTATGCTCCATACCTCGTGTACTACTGCCTACGAGAATTATTGGGAAACCTAGTTTCATTCATTTCAGCCCCGATTCACTTTCGGACGACACCAAATAAATGTGAATGCAAATTCATAAATCCATAGGGACAGATTATGAACAGATATCAAAAAAATGGGCAGCCCCAATTTTTGCTCCATACCTCCTGTACTTCTGCCTACGAGAATTATTTGGAAACCTAGTTTCATTCATTTCAGCCCCGATTCACTTTCGGACGACCCCAAATAAACGCGAATGCAATTTCATAAATCCATAAGGACAAATTATGAAAATATATCCAAAAAATGGGCCGCCTCAATTTATGTTCCATACATCGTGTATTACTGCCTACGAGAATTGTTTGGAAACCTAGTTTCATTCGTTTCAGCCCCGATTTACTTTCGGCGACCCCAAATAAATGTGAATGCAATTTAATAAATCCATAGGACAAATTATAAAAAGATATCAAAAAAATGGGCAGCCTCAATTTTTGCTCCATACCTCGTGTACTACTGCCTACGAGAATTATTTGGAAACCTAGTTTCATTCATTTCAGTCCCGATTCACTTTCGGACGACCTCAAATAAACGCGAATGCAATTTCATAAATCCATAAGGACAAATTATGAAAAGATGTCCAAAAAACGAGCCGCCTCAATTTATGCTCCAAACCTCATGTACTACTGCCTACGAGAATTATTTGGAAATCTAGTTTCATTCGTTTCAGGCCCAGATTCACTTTCGGACGACCCCAAATAAACGCGAATGCGATTTCATAAATCCATAAGGACAAATTATGAGGAGATATCAAAAAAAGGGCAACCTCAATTTATATTCCATACCTAGTGTAGTACTGCCTATGAGAATTATTTGGAAACCTAGTTTCATTCATTTCAGTCCCGATTCACTTTCGGACGACCCCAAATAAATGTGAATGCAATTTAATAAATCCATAGGGACAAATTATGAAACGATATCTAAAAAATGAGCCACCTCAATTTATGCTCCATACCTCGTGTACTACTGCCTACGAGAATTATTGGGAAACCTAGTTTCATTCGTTTCAGCCCCGATTCACTTTCGGACGATCCCAAATAAACGCGAATGCAATTTCATAAATCCATAGGGAAAAATTATGAAAAGATATCCAAAATATGGGCCGCCTTAATTTTTGCTCCATACATCGTGTCCTACTGCCTACGAGAATTATTTGGAAATCTAGTTTCATTCGTTTCAGGCCCAGATTCACTTTCAAACGACCCCAAATAAACGCGAATGCAATTTCATAAATCCATATGGACAAATTATGAAGAGATATCCAAAAAAAGGGCAACCTCAATTTTTATTCCATACCTAGTGTACTACTACCTATGAGAATTATTTGGAAACCTAGTTTTATTCGTTTCAGCCCCGATTTACTTTCGGACGATCCTAAACAAACGTGAATGCAATTTCATAAATCCATAGGGACAAATTATGAAAAGATATCCAAAAAACGGGACGCCTCAATTTATGCTCCATACCTCGTGTACTGCTGCCTACGAGAATTATTGGGAAACCTAGTTTCATTCGTTTCAACCCCGATTCACTTTCGGACGACCCCAAATAAACGTGAATGCAAATTCATAAATCCATAGGGACAGATTATGAAAAGATATCAAAAAAATGGGCAACCCCAATTTTTGCTCCATACCTCGTGTACTGCTGCCTACGAGAGTTATTTGGAAACCTAGTTTCATTCATTTCAGCCCCGATTCACTTTCGGACGACCCCAAATAAACGCGAATGCAATTTCATAAATCCATATGGACAAATTATGAAAATATATCCAAAAAATGGGCCGCTTCAATTTATGTTCCATACATCGTGTACTACTGCCTACGAGAATTATTTGGAAACCTAGGTTCATTCGTTTCCACCCCGATTCACTTTCGGACGATCCAAAATAAACGTGAATGCAATTTAAAAAATCCATAGGACAAATTATGAAAAGATATCAAAAAATGGGCAATCTCAATTTTTGCTCCATACCTCGTGTACTACTGCCTACGAGAATTATTTGGAAACCTAGTTTCATTCATTTCAGCCCCGATTCACTTTCGGACGACCCCAAATAAACGTGAATGCAATTTCATAAATCCATAAGGACAAATTATGAAAAGATATCCAAAAAATGGGCCGCCTCAATTTATGCTCCATACCTCGTCTACTACTGCCTACGAGAATTATTTAGAAACTTAGTTTCATTCATTTCAGGCCCGATTCACTTTCGGACGTCCCCAAATAAACACGAATGCAATTTTATAAATCCATAAGGACAAATTATGAAAAGATGTCTAAAAAATGAGCCTCCTCAATTTATGCTCCAAACCTCGTGTACTACTGCCTACGAGAATTATTTGGAAATCTAGTTTCATTCGTTTCAGGCCCAGATTCACTTTCGGACGACCCCAAATAAATGCGAATGCGATTTCATAAATCCATAAGGACAAATTATGAGGAGATATCCAAAAAAGGGCAACCTCAATTTATATTCCATACCTAGTGTAGTACTGCCTATGAGAATTATTTGGAAACCTAGTTTATTTCGTTTCAGTCCCGATTCACTTTCGGACGACCCCAAATAAATGTGAATGCAATTTAATAAATCCATAGGGACAAATTATGAAACGATATCCAAAAAATGAGCCGCCTCAATTTATGCTCCATACCTCGTGTACTACTGCCTACGAGAATTATTGGGAAACCTAGTTTCATTCGTTTCAGCCCCGATTCACTTTCGGACGATCCCAAATAAACGCGAATGCAATTTCATAAATCCATAGGGAAAAATTATGAAAAGATATCCAAAATATGGGCTGCCTTAATTTTTGCTCCATACCTCGTGTCCTACTGCCTACGAGAATTATTTGGAAATCTAGTTTCATTCGTTTCAGGCCCAGATTCACTTTCAAACGACCCCAAATAAACGCGAATGCAATTTCATAAATCCATAAGGACAAATTATGAAGAGATATCCAAAAAAAGGGCAACCTCAATTTTTATTCCATACCTAGTGTACTACTACCTATGAGAATTATTTGGAAACCTAGTTTTATTCATTTCAGCCCCGATTTACTTTCGGACGATCCTAAATAAACGTGAATGCAATTTCATAAATCCATAGGGACAAATTATGAAAAGATATCCAAAAAACGGGACGCCTCAATTTATGCTCCATACCTCGTGTACTGCTGCCTACGAGAATTATTGGGAAACCTAGTTTCATTCGTTTCAGCCCCGATTCACTTTCGGACGACCCCAAATAAACGTGAATGCAAATTCATAAATCCATAGGGACAGATTATGAAAAGATAGCAAAAAAATGGGCAACCCCAATTTTTGCTCCATACCTCGTGTACTGCTGCCTATGAGAGTTATTTGGAAACCTAGTTTCATTCATTTCAGCCCCGATTCACTTTCGGACGACCCCAAATAAACGCGAATGCAATTTCATAAATCCATAAGGACAAATTATGAAAATATATCCAAAAAATGGGCCGCTTCAATTTATGTTCTATACATCGTGTACTACTGCCTACGAGAATTATTTGGAAACCTAGTTTCATTCGTTTCAGCCCCGATTCACTTTCGGACGATCCAAAATAAACGTGAATGCAATTTAAAAAATCCATAGGACAAATTATAAAAAGATATCAAAAAAATGGGCAATCTCAATTTTTGCTCCATACCTCGTGTACTACTGCCTACGAGAATTATTTGGAAACCTAGTTTCATTCATTTCAGCCCCGATTCACTTTCGGACGACCCCAAATAAACGCGAATGCAATTTCATAAATCCATAAGGACAAATTATGAAAAGATATCCAAAAAATGGGCCGCCTCAATTTATGCTCCATACCTCGTCTACTACTGCCTACGAGAATTATTTAGAAACTTAGTTTCATTCATTTCAGGCCCGATTCACTTTTGGACGTCCCCAAATAAACGCAAATGCAATTTCATAAATCCATAAGGACAAATTATGAAAAGATGTCCAAAAAATGAGCCGCCTCAATTTATGCTCCAAACCTCGTGTACTACTGCCTACGAGAATTATTTGGAAATCTAGTTTCATTCGTTTCAGGCCCAGATTCACTTTCGGACGACCCCAAATAAACGTGAATGCGATTTCATAAATCCATAAGGACAAATTATGAGGAGATATCCAAAAAAGGGCAACCTCAATTTATATTCCATACCTAGTGTAGTACTGCCTATGAGAATTATTTGGAAACCTAGTTTCATTCGTTTCAGTCCCGATTCACTTTCGGACGACCCCAAATAAACGTGAATGCAATTTAATAAATCCATAGGGACAAATTATGAAATGATATCCAAAAAATGAGCCGCCTCAATTTATGCTCCATACCTCGTGTACTACTGCCTACGAGAATTATTGGGAAACCTAGTTTCATTCGTTTCAGCCCCGATTCACTTTCGGACGATCCCAAATAAACGCGAATGCAATTTCATAAATCCATAGGGAAAAATTATGAAAAGATATCCAAAATATGGGCCGCCTTAATTTTTGCTCCATACCTCGTGTCCTACTGCCTACGAGAATTATTTGGAAATATAGTTTCATTCGTTTCAGGCCCAGATTCACTTTCAAACGACCCCAAATAAACGCGAATGCAATTTCATAAATCCATAAGGACAAATTATGAAGAGATATCCAAAAAAAGGGCAACCTCAATTTTTATTCCATACCTAGTGTACTACTACCTATGAGAATTATTTGGAAACCTAGTTTTATTCGTTTCAGCCCCGATTTACTTTCGGACGATCCTAAATAAACGTGAATGCAATTTCATAAATCCATAGGGACAAATTATGAAAAGATATCCAAAAAACAGGATGCCTCAATTTATGCTCCATACCTCGTGTACTGCTGCCTACGAGAATTATTGGGAAACCTAGTTTCATTCGTTTCAGCCCCGATTCACTTTCAGACGACCCCAAATAAACGTGAATGCAAATTCATAAATCCATAGGGACAGATTATGAAAAGATAGCAAAAAAATGGGCAACCCCAATTTTTGCTCCATACCTCGTGTACTGCTGCCTATGAGAGTTATTTGGAAACCTAGTTTCATTCATTTCAGCCCCGATTCACTTTCGGACGACCCCAAATAAACGCGAATGCAATTTCATAAATCCATAAGGACAAATTATGAAAATATATCCAAAAAATGGGCCGCTTCAATTTATGTTCCATACATCGTGTACTACTGCCTACGAGAATTATTTGGAAACCTAGTTTCATTCGTTTCAACCCCGATTCACTTTCGGACGATCCAAAATAAACGTGAGTGCAATTTAAAAAATCCATAGGACAAATTATGAAAAGATATCAAAAAAATGGGCAATCTCAATTTTTGCTCAATACCTCGTGTACTACTGCCTACGAGAATTATTTGGAAACCTAGTTTCATTCATTTCAGCCCCGATTCACTTTCGGACGACCCCAAATAAACGCGAATGCAATTTCATAAATCCATAAGGACAAATTATGAAAAGATATCCAAAAAATGGGCCGCCTCAATTTATGCTCCATAACTCGTCTACTACTGCCTACGAGAATTATTTAGAAACTTAGTTTCATTCATTTCAGGCCCGATTCACTTTCGGACGTCCCCAAATAAACGCGAATGCAATTTCATAAATCCATAAGGACAAATTATGAAAAGATGTCCAAAAAACGAGCCGCCTCAATTTATGCTCCAAACCTCGTGTACTACTGCCTACGAGAATTATTTGGAAATCTAGTTTCATTCGTTTCAGGCCCAGATTCACTTTCGGACGACCCCAAATAAACGCGAATGCGATTTCATAAATCCATAAGGACAAATTATGAGGAGATATCCAAAAAAGGGCAACCTCAATTTATATTCCATACCTAGTGTAGTACTGCCTATGAGAATTATTTGGAAACCTAGTTTCATTCGTTTCAGTCCCGATTCACTTTCGGACGACCCCAAATAAATGTGAATGCAATTTAATAAATCCATAGGGACAAATTATGAAACGATATCCAAAAAATGAGCCGCCTCAATTTATGCTCCATACCTCGTGTACTACTGCCTACGAGAATTATTGGGAAACCTAGTTTCATTCGTTTCAGCCCCGATTCACTTTCGGACGATCCCAAATAAACGCGAATGCAATTTCATAAATCCATAGGGAAAAATTATGAAAAGATATCCAAAATATGGGCTGCCTTAATTTTTGCTCCATACCTCGTGTCCTACTGCCTACGAGAATTATTTGAAAATCTAGTTTCATTCCTTTCAGGCCCAGATTCACTTTCAAACGACCCCAAATAAACGCGAATGCAATTTCATAAATCCATAAGGACAAATTATGAAAAGATATCCAAAAAAAGGGCAACCTCAATTTTTATTCCATACCTAGTGTACTACTACCTATGAGAATTATTTGGAAACCTAGTTTTATTCGTTTCAGCCCCGATTTACTTTCGGACGATCCTAAATAAACGTGAATGCAATTTCATAAATCCATAGGGACAAATTATGAAAAGATATCCAAAAAACGGGATGCCTCAATTTATGCTCCATACCTCGTGTACTGCTGCCTACGAGAATTATTGGGAAACCTAGTTTCATTCGTTTCAGCCCCGATTCACTTTCAGACGACCCCAAATAAACGTGAATGCAAATTCATAAATCCATAGGGACAGATTATGAAAAGATAGCAAAAAAATGGGCAACCCCAATTTTTGCTCCATACCTCGTAGACTGCTGCCTATGAGAGTTATTTGGAAACCTAGTTTCATTCATTTCAGCCCCGATTCACTTTCGAACGACCCCAAATAAACGCGAATGCAATTTCATAAATCCATAAGGACAAATTATGAAAATATATCCAAAAAATGGGCCGCTTCAATTTATGTTCCATACATCGTGTACTACTGCCTACGAGAATTATTTGGAAACCTAGTTTCATTCGTTTCAGCCCCGATTCACTTTCGGACGATCCAAAATAAACGTGAATGCAATTTAAAAAATCCATAGGACAAATTATGAAAAGATATCAAAAAAATGGGCAATCTCAATTTTTGCTCCATACCTCGTGTACTACTGCCTACGAGAATTATTTGGAAACCTAGTTTCATTCATTTCAGCCCCGATTCACTTTCGGACGACCCCAAATAAATGCGAATGCAATTTCATAAATCCATAAGGACAAATTATGAAAAGATATCCAAAAAATGGGCCGCCTCAATTTATGCTCCATACCTCGTCTACTACTGCCTACGAGAATTATTTAGAAACTTAGTTTCATTCATTTCAGGCCCGATTCACTTTTAGACGTCCCCAAATAAACGCGAATGCAATTTCATAAATCCATAAGGACAAATTATGAAAAGATGTCCAAAAAACGAGCCGCCTCAATTTATGCTCCAAACCTCGTGTACTACTGCCTACGAGAATTATTTGGAAATCTAGTTTCATTCGTTTCAGGCCCAGATTCACTTTCGGACGACCCCAAATAAACGTGAATGCGATTTCATAAATCCATAAGGACAAATTATGAGGAGATATCCAAAAAAGGGCAACCTCAATTTATATTCCATACCTAGTGTAGTACTGCCTATGAGAATTATTTGGAAACCTAGTTTCATTCGTTTCAGTCCCGATTCACTTTCGGACGACCCCAAATAAACGTGAATGCAATTTAATAAATCCATAGGGACAAATTATGAAATGATATCCAAAAAATGAGCCGCCTCAATTTATGCTCCATACCTCGTGTACTACTGCCTACGAGAATTATTGGGAAACCTAGTTTCATTCATTTCAGCCCCGATTCACTTTCGGACGATCCCAAATAAACGCGAATGCAATTTCATAAATCCATAGGGAAAAATTATGAAAAGATATCCAAAATATGGGCCGCCTTAATTTTTGCTCCATACCTCGTGTCCTACTGCCTACGAGAATTATTTGGAAATATAGTTTCATTCGTTTCAGGCCCAGATTCACTTTCAAACGACCCCAAATAAACGCGAATGCAATTTCATAAATCCATAAGGACAAATTATGAAGAGATATCCCAAAAAAGGGCAACCTCAATTTTTATTCCATACCTAGTGTACTACTACCTATGAGAATTATTTGGAAACCTAGTTTTATTCGTTTCAGCCCCGATTTACTTTCGGACGATCCTAAATAAATGTGAATGCAATTTCATAAATCCATAGGGACAAATTATGAAAAGATATCCAAAAAACGGGATGCCTCAATTTATGCTCCATACCTCGTGTACTGCTGCCTACGAGAATTATTGGGAAACCTAGTTTCATTCGTTTCAGCCCCGATTCACTTTCGGACGACCCCAAATAAACGTGAATGCAAATTCATAAATCCATAGGGACAGATTATGAAAAGATAGCAAAAAAATGGGCAACCCCAATTTTTGCTCCATACCTCGTGTACTGCTGCCTATGAGAGTTATTTGGAAACCTAGTTTCATTCATTTCAGCCCCGATTCACTTTCGGACGACCCCAAATAAACGCGAATGCAATTTCATAAATCCATAAGGACAAATTATGAAAATATATCCAAAAAATGGGCCGCTTCAATTTATGTTCCATACATCGTGTACTACTGCCTACGAGAATTATTTGGAAACCTAGTTTCATTCGTTTCAACCCCGATTCACTTTCGGACGATCCAAAATAAACGTGAATGCAATTTAAAAAATCCATAGGACAAATTATGAAAAGATATCAAAAAAATGGGCAATCTCAATTTTTGCTCCATACCTCGTGTACTACTGCCTACGAGAATTATTTGGAAACCTAGTTTCATTCATTTCAGCCCCGATTCACTTTCGGACGACCCCAAATAAACGCGAATGCAATTTCATAAATCCATAAGGACAAATTATGAAAAGATATCCAAAAAATGGGCCGCCTCAATTTATGCTCCATACCTCGTCTACTACTGCCTACGAGAATTATTTAGAAACTTAGTTTCATTCATTTCAGGCCCGATTCACTTTCGGACGTCCCCAAATAAACGCGAATGCAATTTCATAAATCCATAAGGACAAATTATGAAAAGATGTCCAAAAAATGAGCCGCCTCAATTTATGCTCCAAACCTCGTGTACTACTGCCTACGAGAATTATTTGGAAATCTAGTTTCATTCGTTTCAGGCCCAGATTCACTTTCGGACGACCCCAAATAAACGCGAATGCGATTTCATAAATCCATAAGGACAAATTATGAGGAGATATCCAAAAAAGGGCAACCTCAATTTATATTCCATACCTAGTGTAGTACTGCCTATGAGAATTATTTGGAAACCTAGTTTCATTCGTTTCAGTCCCGATTCACTTTCGGACGACCCCAAATAAATGTGAATGCAATTTAATAAATCCATAGGGACAAATTATGAAACGATATCCAAAAAATGAGCCGCCTCAATTTATGCTCCATACCTCGTGTACTACTGCCTACGAGAATTATTGGGAAACCTAGTTTCATTCGTTTCAGCCCCGATTCACTTTCGGACGATCCCAAATAAACGCGAATGCAATTTCATAAATCCATAGGGAAAAATTATGAAAAGATATCCAAAATATGGGCTGCCTTAATTTTTGCTCCATACCTCGTGTCCTACTGCCTACGAGAATTATTTGAAAATCTAGTTTCATTCATTTCAGGCCCAGATTCACTTTCAAACGACCCCAAATAAACGCGAATGCAATTTCATAAATCCATAAGGACAAATTATGAAAAGATATCCAAAAAAAGGGCAACCTCAATTTTTATTCCATACCTAGTGTACTACTACCTATGAGAATTATTTGGAAACCTTGTTTTATTCGTTTCAGCCCCGATTTACTTTCGGACGATCCTAAATAAACGTGAATGCAATTTCATAAATCCATAGGGACAAATTATGAAAAGATATCCAAAAAACGGGATGCCTCAATTTATGCTCCATACCTCGTGTACTGCTGCCTACGAGAATTATTGGGAAACCTAGTTTCATTCGTCTCAGCCCCGATTCACTTTCAGACGACCCCAAATAAACGTGAATGCAAATTCATAAATCCATAGGGACAGATTATGAAAAGATAGCAAAAAAATGGGCAACCCCAATTTTTGCTCCATACCTCGTGTACTGTTGCCTATGAGAGTTATTTGGAAACCTAGTTTCATTCATTTCAGCCCCGATTCACTTTCGAACGACCCCAAATAAACGCGAATGCAATTTCATAAATCCATAAGGACAAATTATGAAAATATATCCAAAAAATGGGCCGCTTCAATTTATGTTCCATACATCGTGTACTACTGCCTACGAGAATTATTTGGAAACCTAGTTTCATTCGTTTCAGCCCCGATTCACTTTCGGACGATCCAAAATAAACGTGAATGCAATTTAAAAAATCCATAGGACAAATTATGAAAAGATATCAAAAAAATGGGCAATCTCAATTTTTGCTCCATACCTCGTGTACTACTGCCTACGAGAATTATTTGGAAACCTAGTTTCATTCATTTCAGCCCCGATTCACTTTCGGACGACCCCAAATAAACGCGAATGCAATTTCATAAATCCATAAGGACAAATTATGAAAAGATATCCAAAAAATGGGCCGCCTCAATTTATGCTCCATACCTCGTCTACTACTGCCTACGAGAATTATTTAGAAACTTAGTTTCATTCATTTCAGGCCCGATTCACTTTCGGACGTCCCCAAATAAACGCGAATGCAATTTCATAAATCCATAAGGACAAATTATGAAAAGATGTCCAAAAAACGAGCCGCCTCAATTTATGCTCCAAACCTCGTGTACTACTGCCTATGAGAATTATTTGGAAATCTAGTTTCATTCGTTTCAGGCCCAGATTCACTTTCGGACGACCCCAAATAAACGCGAATGTGATTTCATAAATCCATAAGGACAAATTATGAGGAGATATCCAAAAAAGGGCAACCTCAATTTATATTCCATACCTAGTGTAGTACTGCCTATGAGAATTATTTGGAAACCTAGTTTAATTTATTTCAGTCCCGATTCACTTTCGGACGACCCCAAATAAACGTGAATGCAATTTAATAAACCCATTGGGACAAATTATGAAACGATATCCAAAAAATGAGCCGCCTCAATTTATGCTCCATACCTCGTGTACTACTGCCTATGAGAATTATTGGGAAACCTAGTTTCATTCGTTTCAGCCCTGATTCACTTTCGGACGATCCCAAATAAACGCGAATGCAATTTCATAAATCCATAGGGAAAAATTATGAAAAGATATCCAAAATATGGGCCGCTTTAATTTTTGCTCCATACCTCGTGTCCTACTGCCTACGAGAATTATTTGGAAATCTAGTTTCATTCGTTTCAGGCCCAGATTCACTTTCAAACGACCCCAAATAAACGCGAATGCAATTTCATAAATCCATAAGGACAAATTATGAAGAGATATCCAAAAAAGGGCAACCTCAATTTTTATTCCATACGTAGTGTACTACTACCTATGAGAATTATTTGGAAACTAGTTTTATTCGTTTCAGCCCCGATTTACTTTCGGACGATCCTAAATAAACGTGAATGCAATTTCATAAATCCATAGGGACAAATTATGAAAAGATATCCAAAAAACGGGACGCCTCAATTTATGCTCCATACCTCGTGTATTGCTGCCTACGAGAATTATTGGGAAACCTAGTTTAATTCGTTTCAGCCCCGATTCACTTTTGGACGGCACCAAATAAACGTGAATGCAAATTCATAAATCCATAGGGACAGATTATGAAAAGATATCAAAAAAATGGGCAACCCCAATTTTTGCTCCATACCTCGTGTACTACTGCCTACGAGAGTTATTTGGAAACCTAGTTTCATTCATTTCAGCCCCGATTCACTTTCGGACGACCCCAAATAAACGCGAATGCAATTTCATAAATCCATAAGGACAAATTATGAAAATATGTCCAAAAAATGGGCCGCTTCAATTTATGTTCCATACATCGTGTACTACTGCCTACGAGAATTATTTGGAAACCTAGTTTCATTCGTTTCAGCCCCGATTCACTTTCGGATGATCCAAAATAAACGTGAATGCAATTTAAAAAATCCATAGGACTGATAGGGATAAATAAGTCCTGATTTTATAATTAATGGGCTGATAGGCCCAATAATAAGATGTATAATATTCAGACCAGAAAGGTTAAGCCTGATGGACCAGATCAGGCCTAATAGAATAAAAAAGGCCCAAAAGCCCTGATTATTAATTAATTTCGTAATTAATTAATAAGGGAGAAATCAGATGTTGAAAAGAGTCCCGATAAGGATATAAATCCTTAGAGATTAGCCCCAAGGGGACCTAAAAGGATAAGGAATCAGCTTCCTACTTCCTAGGACTCCTAAGTCTATCCTAAATCAGAGGCTTGTCCATCAAGTCTCCTATACCAAGTCCAATTCAAGGACTCCCACATCTATATAAGGGGTCTCACCCCACAAATCAGAACTACGTTTTTTGACTTGATCCTTGGCAATCAGCAAGGTACGTAGGCATCTTGTTAAGGCGGATTGAGTCACGAAACACAAGAGCAGTCAAATCGAGCCTCGAAGCTCACGTTCCTTAGTATTAAATACAGCAATTATATATATTAGTTTTAATCCATAACATTTGGCGCCGTCTGTGGGAAAACAACAACAACCATGGCGAGAACACGGAGAACAATTGGAGCTCTAGAGGAAGGAACACCATCAGAGACAACCCAGGTGATTTCATCAACCGTGGAGGTTCCTCCCCATTCAACTTATGCATCTACTCAGGGGGAAGCCCAGACAGGGGCAACTCATCCTCAGCCACAAGGGACAAC
Organism: Apium graveolens; assembly: GCF_009905375.1. Lineage (NCBI taxonomy): Eukaryota > Viridiplantae > Streptophyta > Magnoliopsida > Apiales > Apiaceae > Apium > Apium graveolens. The sequence continues at coordinate 25,589 of NW_027418930.1, forward strand.
TCCCCCGACTATTCAAGGTACGAATCCTCAAGTTCAACAAATACATATACCTGTGAATTCTCGACCCGTCGGGTATGAATATTCAACTATTGTTACCACTAACCCCCCTTATGGGATGCCCCTTCGCCCTGAGGTTGGAGGAAGCGGATATGCTAGGCGAGGCGAAGCACGAGGGCAGTCACCCCCCTATATACGAGGTTTGGGTCCTATTCCTGAGGATCGGGAATTTTCTGGTCCTTATACTGAGAGAGACTCCGAATCTTCGGATGATGAAGTGGCCCCGAGAAGGAGGCGTCCTGGAAAAGAGCCAATGACCGATGGAAGGCAACGCCCCCAAAGCACCCCAGGGGCGAATCCCCAAGAAGTGCAGGAAAGGATCAGGGCTCATGAGGCTGAAATCCAAAGGCTGAGGCGTGATTTGGAGGCTCACCAGGCCACCAGACCCGAGATATCTCCTAGGGGGAGAAATCCTCCTCCTGTCATAGACCTGGATGGTCCGGTAAGAAGAAGGGCTGTTGTCCCAAGAACTGATCCAAGCAATCTCCTTCCCCTTGGAGATCCTGATGATCCAACTCCACCCTTCACAGAAGAGATAATGAATGCCCATATCTCAAGGAAATTCAAGATGCCCACTATCAAAGCCTATGATGGCACGGGAGACCCCGCTAATCATGTTAGGACATTCTCTAATGCACTGTTGCTGCAACCCGTGAATGATGCTATAAAGTGTCGGGCCTTCCCTCAAACCCTGTCAGGTATGGCTCAAAGATGGTACAGTCGTTTGCCCCCAAACTCTATTGGATCGTTCAGAGAGTTAAGTCAGGCTTTTATTAAGCAGTTCATCAGTGGAAAAGTCCATGAGAAAAGTTCAGCATCTCTTATGAGTATTGTGCAAGAAGCTAAGGAATCCTTGAGAGATTACCTGAATCGTTTTACAAAGGAGGCTTTAAAAGTCCCAGACCTTGATGATAAGGTAGCTATGATAGCACTGCAACAAGGAACTAGGGATGAGTTTTTCAAGATGTCCTTGGCCAAACGTCCCCCTGAAAATATGTTGCAGCTCCAAGAGAGGGCAGGGAAGTATATCAAGGTTGAAGAAAGCATGAGGAAGACCGTAGTAAGTAATGAGCCCACTGGAGGCAAGAAGCGGAAAACTGATCTGGAGTATATCGCTAAGGATAAGTATCCTAAAACCGAACAAAACCCTGATTCAACCCCCAAGAAGGGAGGACCTGGGCAAAAGTTCACCGAATACGCTAAGCTGAATGCTCCCAGAAGCCAGATCTTGATGGAGATCGAGAAAGATCGAGATGTTCGTTGGCCTAAGCCCTTGAAGGCCGATCCAGCCAAGCTAGATAAGAGCAAGTATTGCAGGTTTCACAAAGATGTTGGCCATGACACCGATGAGTGTAGGCAAGTTGAAAGATGAAATTGAGTTTTTGATTCGAAAAGGAAGATTGAACAAGTATACTGGAGATGGAGGGGACAGAAATAATAATGGAAGGAAGAACTTTGAAGATCGTAGGAGGGACCAAGACGATCAGGGGCGAAACCCCCAACCTAGAGGACCAGTTATAAACACCATTTATGGAGGGCCGAGACCTCGAGGGCCTGTGATAAACACGATCTTTGGAGGTCCAACTGCTGCTGGATTGTCCAAAAATTCCAGAAAGGCATATACTAGAGAGGTTATGCATATTGTTGGAGAAGCCCCGAAGAGGGCCAGGACAGAAGTAACATTGGCTTTTGATGATTCCGACCTAGAGGGTGTGAAGTTTCCCCATGACGACCCGCTGGTCATAACGCCGATAATAGGAAATAGCCCGGTTAAGAGGGTCCTTGTGGATAATGGTGCTTCTGTGGATATCTTGCTCCACGACACCTTTCTAAGGATGGGGTATAACGACTCCCAGTTGACACCAACCGACATGCCGATATATGGATTTGCTGGAGTAGAATGTCCTGTGGAAGGGATAATTAAATTGCCAACCACCATAGGTACGGAGCCAAGGCAAGCAACGCAGATGCTGGATTTTGTGGTGGTAAAGGCTAGTTCAACTTATAATGCTATCATGGGGAGAACAGGGATACATGCCTTCAAGGCAGTCCCCTCTTCCTACCATTCAATCATGAAGTTTCCCACCCGAAACGGGATTGGAGAAGAGAGAGGAGATCAAAAAATGGCTAGAAGCTGTTATGTGGCCTCTTTGAGGGCAGATGGAGTCGGGGGGCAGGTTCTTCCTATTGAAGATATGGATGTTCGAGAAAATGATGAGAATAGAGGAAGGCCAGCAGAAGAATTGGTTTCGGTTCCTTTAGATCCCAAGAATCCTGAGAGGATGACTTTCATTGGAGCCACATTAGAGGAGCCCCTTAGAGGGAAGTTAGTGAAATTTTTGCAAGAAAGTAGTGATGTGTTTGCATGGTCAGCAGCTGATATGCCAGGCATAGACCCGGAGTTAATTACTCACAAGTTAAACGTGGATCCAAGCCGGAAGACAGTAAAACAAAAGAAAAGAAATTTTGCCCCGGAAAGACAAGAGGCTATAAAGCAGGAAGTGGAAAAGCTCTTAGAGGCTGGTTTCATTGAGGAGATTCAATTTCCGGAGTGGTTAGCAAACCCTGTAATGGTGAAGAAGGCTAATGGAAAGTGGAGGATGTGTATAGACTTCACTGATCTGAATGATGCATGCCCCAAAGACTGTTTTCCGCTGCCTAGAATTGATACTTTGATTGATGCCACCGCTGGACATGAAATGCTGAGTTTCATGGATGGGTTTAGCGGATACAACCAGATCAAAATGCATAAGGATGACATTCCAAAGGTATCATTTATCACTGACTTTGGTGTTTATTGTTATCTTGTTATGGCGTTTGGTCTCAAAAATGCAGGAGCAACCTATCAAAGGTTGGTAAACAAAATTTTTAAGGATCTTATTGGTAAGACAATGGAAGTCTATGTTGATGACATGTTAGTCAAGAGTCTAGTAAAGACTGATCACATAACCCATTTGAGGGAAGCTTTTGAGGTCCTGAGGTACCACAAGATGATGTTGAATCCTACGAAGTGTGCTTTCGGAGTAGGATCTGGAAAATTCTTGGGATTGATGGTCTCAAAAAGGGGAATTGAGGCTAACCCCGATAAAATCAAGGCGATCCTGGACATGGAACCACCAAAAACCATCAAGGATGTCCAGAAGCTCACAGGAAGGGTCGATGCGCTAGGACGATTCATCTCCAAGTCAGGAGACAAGTGCTTGTCATTCTTCAAGTCATTAAAGAACATTAAAGACTTTGTATGGAGTGAGGAAAATCAGAAGGCATTTGAAGAGTTAAAGAAGTATATGGGCCAGGCCCCATTGTTGGCCAAGCCAGTCCTGGGTGAAGTTTTATTCTTGTACTTGGCTGTTTCAGAAAGCGCCTTGAGCGCGGTGTTGGTTAAGGAGGAACTGAAAGTCCAGAAACCCGTATACTATGTCAGCAAAATTTTGCATGGTGCTGAGTTGAATTATTCAGCCATTGAGAAATTCGCTTTAGCCTTGGTAATGGCTTCAAGAAAGCTGCGTCCTTATTTTCAAGCTCACCAAATTGAAGTGCTAACAAATCAGCCACTGAGAAATATCATTCACAGTCCCAAGGCAAGTGGGAGACTGATTAAGTGGGCAATAGAGTTGGGAGAGTTCGATCTCAAGTATAAGCCACGTATGGCCATAAAAGCCCAGGCACTAGCTGACTTCGTGGTGGAATGTACCATACCCAACCAAGAAGTCGGGGGGCAGGAAGATACCACACCTCAAGATAAGGGAGTCGACAATGGGGACAAGGAGAAAGAATATTGGGTTCTCTATTTTGATGGAGCATCAAAAACAAATTCCAGTGGAGCAGGGTTGGTTTTGCAAAGCCCTGATGGATTCTTAATTGAGTATGCCATGAAGCTAGACTTCCCAACCACAAACAATGAGGCAGAGTATGAAGCCCTGATTGCTGGCCTTGGTCTAGCTGGGACACTTAGAGTCAAAAACTTAAAGGTCCGTGGAGACTCGAAGTTGATCATATCCCAGGTAAAGGGAGAATTTGAAGCAAGGGATGATACGATGGCAAAGTATGTTCGCCTAGTAAGGGCTGTGATGACCCAATTTAATGAATGCCATGTTGAACACATTCCAAGGGAAGAAAATGCTAAAGCAGATGCGCTATCAAAGTTTGCTTCATCTGAGATTGAAGAAAGTTCAGGAAGTGTGTACTTCCGTGTTTTGAAGACACGAAGCATAGATATTAAGCTTGTGGCTCCCGTAGGCTTGGGGACGTCATGGATTGATCCCATCAAGGCTCACATTCAGACCGGTTGGTTGCCAAGCGATACAATTGAGGCACGGAAGTTAACTGTTCGAGCACTAAGGTACTCTTTGATAGATGGGATTCTATATAAAAGATCTTTCGTGGTTCCTTACTTGAGGTGTCTCAGGCCCGATGAGGCACGCTTAGCTCTTGAGGAAGTGCATGGAGGTATTTGTGGGCAACACTTGGGGGGCAGGGCCTTGGCTCATAAGATAACTCGTTTAGGCTTCTATTGGCCAGAAATGATGGCTGATGCCAAAGAATATGTAAAGAAGTGTGATCGTTGTCAGAAGCATGCACCAGTCGCCAGACAACCCCCCGAGATGCTGACCTCTATCAACTCACCTATTCCCTTTGCTATGTGGGGGATGGATATTCTAGGGCCTTTTCCTATGGCCACAGCACAAAGGAAGTTTCTGATTGTAGCCATTGATTATTTCACCAAGTGGATCGAAGCCAAACCTTTGGCCAAAATCACAACTAAGCAGGTTGCACAATTCCTGTGGGAAAACATTATGTGCCGATATGGAATTCCCCGTATCCTCGTCACTGACAATGGAACACAATTCAACAACGAGGAATTCAAGAAGTATTGCGAAGAAAATGAAATTGAGTTACGGTTCACCTCTGTGGCTCACCCGCAAGCCAATGGGCAAGCGGAGGTAGCAAATCGGATAATCCTGGATGGACTAAAGAAGAGGATCGAGAAGTCAAGAAATAATTGGGTAGATGAGATACTTCCAATATTATGGGCCTACAGGACTACTTGTAGAGTCACGACAGATGCAACTCCTTTCATGTTGGCATATGGGGCGGAAGCAGTAGTTCCCGTGGAGATATCACATTCCTCTCCAAGGATTCAGGCTTTCAACGTAGAAGAAAATGAGGAAGGGCAGAGGTTAGCCCTGGATCTGATCGATGAAGTGCGAGATAGGGCACATACAAAGATAGTAGAATATCAGAAAAAGGCTTCATTCTACTACAACCTAAGGGTTAAAGAAAGGTTTTTTAAACAAGGCGATCTAGTTTTGAGGAAGATAGAAGCATCTGGTGTAGGACAAAAAGGGAAGCTTGCCCCGAATTGGGAAGGGCCGTACAGAGTCAAGAGTGTTCAGGGTAGAGGAACCTACAAGCTGGAGACTATGGATGGTTTTGAAGTCCCGAGAACTTGGCATGCACAAAACCTGAAGGTTTACTATGTGTAGGGCAGTTGGATACGATTCTCACTTGTCATGATGGAGAGTAGGTTGAAAAGCACCTTGAAGCTTTGCTTAGGATTTATATGTCTTATTATGAAGTTTATTAAGACTTGTGTAAGGGATGAATCCCAAACAATTTTTGAAGCTCAGAGAATTTTTCGAAATATGTTTGAATCTCTATGGCATGGCAGTTAAATTAGATGCATGATATGAAAGCCCTATAAAAAGGCCCAATTCAAAGAAAAAAAGGTTAAAACTTGTTGGGCCTGGAAGTATGTCAAGCCCAGATAAGGGCCCCAAATATTCAAAGCCCAGCACCCGGGGTCCAAAAACTGGAAGAAAATATATATGAGTATTATCTTCAAAAACCAGAAATAAGTCCCAAATCCAAAAAGGATTTGGATAAATGAAGGCCCAAAAATAAGGCCTAATCCTACTTGAGTTAGAAAAAAACCCAGTATAGGGATCAATAAATCAAGCCCAGGGTCAATACTAAGTGCCCAATTAAAGATCAAAGCCCAGAAGGGCCCAAGTTGAAACCCAATACAAGGTTTCATAAATCTAGCCCAGGTTTAGGGCAAAGATCAACCCAAAAAGAGGTAAGCCCAGAAAAGGGCCCAATTAGCAGAAAATTAAATGGCCCCAAATTAAAGACCAATTTAGGGTGGACCAAAGAAGCCCAGTTAAAAGTAAGGGGCCTAATACAAAAAGCCAGTCAAAAAAGGGGAAGGCCCAAGGTAAAGGCCTGGTTTGGAAAAGGCCCAGGGTCAAAAATAAGGTACCCATAAAAGAATTCAGGCCCAAATCTTAGGCTCAAATTTGAGATTGGAAAAAATCCAGCCCAGACTTAGGGCCCAAATCAAATATATGGAGTCACAGAAAGTAATATATCCCAAATCCCAGACCCAATTCGATCAGGTTTCATGTTGTATTCATCATCGAATTAGTTGAGATCGAAAAGGCTTCGACCAAGGCTAGAAAAGGAGGTTAATTCTGTCAAAAATATTTATCAAGACCAAAATGTTCCTGAGGAAATAATCATGCCCAGTTGACAACCCAAGTGTTGAAAGAGGCCCAATAGAAAGGCCTATGAAGCCCAGTAAGAGGATAAGCCCAGTTAAAATGAACCCAAAAGAATACAGCCCAGAATAAGGGCCCAAATCATAGAAATATATGCAAGAAATTAATAAATTACAGACCCATTCGACGAGGAAGTATAAGAAAATCCTGATTGAAGCTACTGAGGTCGAAATTTTGTTGATCAGGGCTGAAAAATAAGCCTAATTCGACCAGGATTGAGACTCATTCGACTAGAAATCAAATGGAAATCTTGGTCGAAACAATCCTGCTCGAAATTGCTTCGACCAAGGCAAGAAAGGCGGCTAATTCGGTCAAAACAAAGAATTCTGACCCAAAACCCTGACCGAAAATTTCCTGGTCGAAAAGGGGAAATAGCTGTTTCATTCGATCAGAATGGCAGAACGTTTTTGACCCGGTCGACCAGGAAACCAAATAAAATCCTGGTCGAATGAGCCCTGCCCGAATTTTCATCGACCTGGGCAACAAATGAGGGTTAATTCGGTCAAAAACGGAGATCCTGACCGAAAAAGGACGAAAATCCTACTCGAAAAAAAAAAAAAAAAAAAAAAAAGGAAAAAAAAAAAAATCCTGGCCGAAATTCGACCAGGACCTCTGCTCGAATATTCCTGCTCGAATTTCCTTCGACCAGGGCTGAAAGAAGGTTAATTCGACCAGGATCCTGGCCGAATGGATTCCTGGTCGAAAACCGTATAAAAAAAAAAAAAAAAAAAAAAAAAAAAAAAGGGGGGGGAGAAAAAAAATCCTGGAAAATTACAAAAAAAATAAAATAAGGAAATTCCTTAAATAATTTCTGAAAAATGTTAATATTTTCAGAAATAAGGAATAAATCCAGAAAATTAAGGATAAATCCCAGAAATTAGGGAAAAAATCCAGAAAAATAAGGAAATTCCTTAAATAATTTCTGAAAAATGTTAATATTTTCAGAAATAAGGAATAAATCCAGAAAATTAAGGATAAATCCCAGAAATTAGGGAAAAAAATCCAGAAAAATAAGGAAATTCCTTAAATAATTTCTGAAAAATGTTAATATTTTCAGAAATAAGGAATAAATCCAGTAAATTAAGGATAAATCCCAGAAATTAGGGAAAAAATCCAGAAAAATAAGGAAATTCCTTAAATAATTTCTGAAAAATGTTAATATTTTCAGAAAATTAAGGGAAAAATCCAGAAATTAGGGAAAAATCCAGAAATTAAGGATAAATCCCGGAAAATTAGGGAAAAATCCAGAAATTAAGGATAAATCCCAGAAAATTAGGGAAAAATCCAGAAATTAAGGATAAATCCCGGAAAATTAGGGAAAAATCCAGAAATTAAGGATAAATCCCGGAAAATTAGGGAAAAATCCAGAAATTAAGGATAAATCCCAGAAAATTAGGGAAAAATCCAGAAATTAAGGATAAGTCCCGGAAAATTAGGGAAAAAATCCAGAAATTAAGGATAAATCCCAGAAAATTAGGGAAAAATTCCTGGAAATTAAGATAATTCCTGAATAAAAGGAAAAATCGTTGTAAACGTGTAGGTCGCTCCACACTTTACGCAAAAACGAAACCCTGCAAGGGAATGAATAGACTTAACTTCTGCGAAACCTAATCAATGTTTCCCAAAAGTTGGGGGGCAAATGATAGGGATAAATAAGTCCTGATTTTATAATTAATGGGCTGATAGGCCCAATAATAAGATGTATAATATTCAGACCAGAAAGGTTAAGCCTGATGGACCAGATCAGGCCTAATGGAATAAAAAAGGCCCAAAAGCCCTGATTATTAATTAATTTCGTAATTAATTAATAAGGGAGAAATCAGATGTTGAAAAGAGTCCCGATAAGGATATAAATCCTTAGAGATTAGCCCCAAGGGGACCTAAAAGGATAAGGAATCAGCTTCCTACTTCCTAGGACTCCTAAGTCTATCCTAAATCAGAGGCTTGTCCATCAAGTCTCCTATACCAAGTCCAATTCAAGGACTCCCACATCTATATAAGGGGTCTCACCCCACAAATCAGAACTACGTTTTTTGACTTGATCCTTGGCAATCAGCAAGGTACGTAGGCATCTTGTTAAGGCGGATTGAGTCACGAAACACAAGAGCAGTCAAATCGAGCCTCGAAGCTCACGTTCCTTAGTATTAAATACAGCAATTATTTATATTAGTTTTAATCCATAACATTTGGCGCCTCAATTTCATAAATCCATAGGGACAAATTATGAAAAGATATCCAAAAAATAGGCCGCCTCAATTTATGCTCCATACCTCCTGTACTACTGCCTACGAGAATTATTTGGAAACCTAGTTTTATTTATTTCAGCCCTCATTCACTTTCGGACGACCCCAAATAAACGCGAATGCAATTTCATAAATCCATAAGGACAAATTATGAAAAGATATCCAAAAAACAAGCCGCCTCAATTTTTGCTCCATACCTCGTGTACTACTGCCTACGAGAATTATTTGGAAACCTAGTTTTATTTATTTCTGCCCCAATTTACTTTCGGACGACCCCAAATAAACGCGAATGCAATTTCATAAATCCATAGGGACAAATTATGAAAAGATATCCAAAAAACAAGCAACCTCAATTTATGCTCCATACCTCATGTACTACTGCCTACGAGAATTATTTAGAAACCTAGTTTTATTTATTTCAGCCCCAATTCACTTTCGGACGACCCCAAATAAACGTGAATGCAATTTCATAAATCCATAAGGACAAATTATGAAGAGATATCCAAAAAAGGGCAACCTTAATTTTTATTCCGTAACTAGTGTACTACTGCCTATGAGAATTATTTGGAAACCTAGTTTCATTCGTTTCAGCCCCGATTTACTTTCGGACGACCCCAAATAAACGTGAATGCAAATTGATAAATTCATAGGGACAAATTCTGAAAAGTTATCCAAAAAACGGGCCGCCTCAATTTATGCTCCATACCTCGTGTACTACTGCCTACGAGAATTATTGGGAAACCTAGTTTCATTCGTTTCAGCCTCGATTCACTTTCGGACGACCCCAAATAAACGTGAATGCAAATTGATAAATCCATAGGGACAAATTATGAAAAGAAATCAAAAAAATGGGCAGCCCCAATTTTTGCTCCATACCTCGTGTACTACTGCCTACTAGAATTATTTGGAAACCTAGTTTCATTCATTTCAGCCCCGATTCACTTTCGGACGACCCCAAATAAACGTGAATGCAAATTCATAAATCCATAGGGACAGATTATGAAAAGATATCAAAAAAATGGGCAGCCCCAATATTTGCTCCATACCTCGTGTACTGCTGCCTACGAGAATTATTTGGAAACCTAGTTTCATTCATTTCAGCCCCGATTCACTTTCGGACGACCCCAAATAAACGCGAATGCAATTTCATAAATCTATAAGGACAAATTATGAAAATATATCCCAAAAATGGGCCGCCTCAATTTATGTTCCATACATCGTGTACTACTGCCTACGAGAATTATTTGGAAACCTAGTTTCATTCGTTTCAGCCCCGATTCACTTTCGGACGACCCAAAAAAAACGTGAATGCAATTTAATAAATCCATAGGACAAATTATGAAAAGATATCAAAAAAATGGGCAGCCTCAATTTTTGCTCCATACCTCGTGTACTACTACCTACAAGAATTATTTGGAAACCTAGTTTCATTCATTTCAGCCCCGATTCACTTTCGGACGACCCCAAATAAACGCGAATGCAATTTCATAAATCCATAAGGACAAATTATGAAAAGATATCCAAAAAATGGGCCGCCTTAATTTATGCTCCATACCACGTCTACTACTGCCTACGAGAATTATTTAGAAACCTAGTTTCATTCATTTCAGTCCCGATTCACTTTCGGACGACCCCAAATAAACGCGAATGCAATTTCATAAATCCATAAGGACAAATTATGAAAAGATATCCAAAAAATGGGCTGCCTCAATTTATGCTCCATACCTCGTCTACTACTGCCTACGAGAATTATTGGGAAACCTAGTTTCATTCGTTTCAGCCCCGATTCACTTTCGGACGACCCCAAATAAACGTGAATGCAAATTCATAAATCCATAGGGACAGATTATGAAAAGATATCAAAAAAATGGGCAACCCCAATTTTTGCTCCATACCTCGTGTACTACTGCCTACGAGAATTATTGGGAAACCTAGTTTCATTCGTTTCAGCCCCGATTCACTTTCTGACGATCCCAAATAAACGCGAATGCAATTTCATAAATCCATAGGGAAAAATTATGAAAAGATATCCAAAATATGGGCCGCCTTAATTTTTGCTCCATACCTCGTGTCCTACTGCCTACGAGAATTATTTGGAAATCTAGTTTCATTCGTTTCAGGCCCAGATTCACTTTCAAATGACCCCAAATAAACGTGAATGCAATTTCATAAATCCATAAGGACAAATTATGAAGAGATATCCAAAAAAAGGGCAACCTCAATTTTTATTCCATACCTAGTGTACTACTACCTATAAGAATTATTTGGAAACCTAGTTTTATTCGTTTCAGCCCCGATTTACTTTCGGACGATCCTAAATAAACGTTAATGCAATTTCATAAATCCATAAGGACAAATTATGAAAATATATCCAAAAAATGGGCCGCCTCAATTTATGCTCCATACCTCGTCTACTACTGCCTACGAGAATTATTGGGAAACCTAGTTTCATTCGTTTCAGCCCCGATTCACTTTCGGACGATCCCAAATAAACGCGAATGCAATTTCATAAATCCATAGGGAAAAATTATGAAAAGATATCCAAAATATGGGCTGCCTTAATTTTTGCTCCATACCTCGTGTCCTACTGCCTACGAGAATTATTTGGAAATCTAGTTTCATTCATTTCAGGCCCAGATTCACTTTCAAACGACCCCAAATAAACGCGAATGCAATTTCATAAATACATAAGGACAAATTATGAAGAGATATCCAAAAAAAGGGCAACCTCAATTTTTATTCCATACCTAGTGTACTACTACCTATGAGAATTATTTGGAAACCTAGTTTTATTCGTTTCAGCCCCGATTTACTTTCGGACGATCCTAAATAAACGTGAATGCAATTTCATAAATCCATAGGGATAAATTATGAAAAGATATCCAAAAAACGGGACGCCTCAATTTATGCTCCATACCTCGTGTACTGCTGCCTACGAGAATTATTGGGAAACATAGTTTCATTCGTTTCAGCCCCGATTCACTTTCAGACGACCCCAAATAAACGTGAATGCAAATTCATAAATCCATAGGGACAGATTATGAAAAGATAGCAAAAAAATGGGCAACCCCAATTTTTGCTCCATACCTCGTGTACTGCTGCCTATGAAAGTTATTTGGAAACCTAGTTTCATTCATTTCAGCCCCGATTCACTTTCGGACGACCCCAAATAAACGCGAATGCAATTTCATAAATCCATAAGGACAAATTATGAAAAGATATCCAAAAAATGGGCCGCCTTAATTTATGCTCCATACCACGTCTACTACTGCCTACGAGAATTATTTAGAAACCTAGTTTCATTCATTTCAGTCCCGATTCACTTTCGGACGACCCCAAATAAACGCGAATGCAATTTCATAAATCCATAAGGACAAATTATGAAAATATATCCAAAAAATGGGCCGCTTCAATTTATGTTCCATACATCGTGTACTACTGCCTACGAGAATTATTTGGAAACCTAGTTTCATTCGTTTCAGCCCCGATTCACTTTCGGACGATCCAAAATAAACGTGAATGCAATTTAAAAAATCCATAGGACAAATTATGAAAAGATATCAAAAAATAGGCAATCTCAATTTTTGCTCCATACCTCGTGTACTACTGCCTACGAGAATTATTTGGAAACCTAGTTTCATTCATTTCAGCCCCGATTCACTTTCGGACGACCCCAAATAAGCGCGAATGCAATTTCATAAATCCATAAGGACAAATTATGAAAAGATATCCAAAAAATGGGCCGCCTCAATTTATGCTCCATACCTCGTCTACTACTGCCTACGAGAATTATTTAGAAACTTAGTTTCATTCATTTCAGGCCCGATTCACTTTCGGACGTCCCCAAATAAACGCGAATGCAATTTCATAAATCCATAAGGACAAATTATGAAAAGATGTCCAAAAAACGAGCCGCCTCAATTTATGCTCCAAACCTCGTGTACTACTGCCTACGAGAATTATTTGGAAATCTAGTTTCATTCGTTTCAGGCCCAGATTCACTTTCGGACGACCCCAAATAAACGCGAATGCGATTTCATAAATCCATAAGGACAAATTATGAGGAGATATCCAAAAAAGGGCAACCTCAATTTATATTCCATACCTAGTGTAGTACTGCCTATGAGAATTATTTGGAAACCTAGTTTAATTTATTTCAGTCCCGATTCACTTTCGGACGACCCCAAATAAACGTGAATGCAATTTAATAAATCCATAGGGACAAATTATGAAACGATATCCAAAAAATGAGCCGCCTCAATTTATGCTCCATACCTCGTGTACTACTGCCTACGAGAATTATTGAGAAACCTAGTTTCATTCGTTTCAGCCCTGATTCACTTTCGGACGATCCCAAATAAACGCGAATGCAATTTCATAAATCCATAGGGAAAAATTATGAAAAGATATCCAAAATATGGGCCGCTTTAATTTTTGCTCCATACCTCGTGTCCTACTGCCTACGAGAATTATTTGGAAATCTAGTTTCATTCGTTTCAGGCCCAGATTCACTTTCAAACGACCCCAAATAAACGCGAATGCAATTTCATAAATCCATAAGGGCAAATTATGAAGAGATATCCAAAAAAAGGGCAACCTCAATTTTTATTCCATAGCTAGTGTACTACTACCTATGAGAATTATTTGGAAACCTAGTTTTATTCGTTCCAGCCCCGATTTACTTTCGGACGATCCTAAATAAACGTGAATGCAATTTCATAAATCCATAGGGACAAATTATGAAAAGATATCCAAAAAACGGGACGCCTCAATTTATGCTCCATACCTCGTGTATTGCTGCCTACGAGAATTATTGGGAAACCTAGTTTAATTCGTTTCAACCCCGATTCACTTTCGGACGGCCCCAAATAAACGTGAATGCAAATTCATAAATCCATAGGGACAGATTATGAAAAGATATCAAAAAAATGGGCAACCCCAATTTTTGCTCAATACCTCGTGTACTACTGCCTACGAGAGTTATTTGGAAACCTAGTTTCATTCATTTCAGCCCCGATTCACTTTCGGACGACCCCAAATAAACGCGAATGCAATTTCATAAATCCATAAGGACAAATTATGAAAAGATATCCAAAAAATGGGCCCCCTCAATTTATTCTCCATACCTCGTCTATTACTGCCTACGAGAATTATTTAGAAACCTAGTTTCATTCATTTCAGTCCCGATTCACTTTCGGACGTCCCCAAATAAATGCGAATGCAATTTCATAAATCCATAAAGACAAATTATGAAAATATGTCCAAAAAACGAGCCGCCTCAATTTATGCTCCATACCTCGTGTACTACTGCCTACGAGAATTATTGGGAAACCTAGTTTCATTCATTTCAGTCACGATTCACTTTCGGACGATCCCAAATAAATGCGAATGCAATTTCATAAATCCATAGGGAAAAATTATGAAAAGATATCCAAAAAATGGGCCGCCTCAATTTTTGCTCCATACCTCGTGTACTACTGCCTACGAGAATTATTTGGAAATCTAGTTTCATTCGTTTCAGGCCCAGATTCACTTTCGGACGACCCCAAATAAACGCGAATGCAATTTCATAAATCCATAAGGACAAATTATGAAGAGATATCCAAAAAAGGGCAACCTTAATTTTATTTCCAAAACTAGTGTACTACTGCCTATGAGAATTATTTGGAAACCTAGTTTCATTCGTTTCAGCCCCGATTTACTTTCGGACGACCCTAAATAAACGTGAATGCAATTTCATAAATCCATAGGGATAAATTCTAAAAAGTTATCCAAAAAACGGGCCGCCTCAATTTATGCTCCATACCTCGTGTACTACTGTCTACGAGAATTATTGGGAAACCTAGTTTCATTCGTTTCAGCCTCGATTCACTTTCGGACGACCCCAAATAAACGTGAATGCAAATTGATAAATCCATAGGGACAAATTATGAAAAGAAATCAAAAAAATGGGCAGCCCCAATTTTTGCTCCATACCTCGTGTACTACTGCCTCCGAGAATTATTTGGAAACCTAGTTTCATTCATTTCAGCCCCGATTCACTTTCGGACGACCCCAAATAAACGTGAATGCAAATTCATAAATCCATAGGGACAGATTATGAAAAGATATCAAAAAAATGGGCAGCCCCAATATTTGCTCCATACCTCGTGTACTACTGCCTACGAGAATTATTTGGAAACCTAGTTTCATTCATTTCAGCCCCGATTCACTTTCGGACGACCCCAAATAAACGCGAATGCAATTTCATAAATCTATAAGGACAAATTATGAAAATATATCCCAAAAATGGGCCGCCTCAATTTATGTTCCATACATCGTGTACTACTGCCTACGAGAATTATTTGGAAACCTAGTTTCATTCGTTTCAGCCCCGATTCACTTTCGGACGACCCAAAAAAAACGTGAATGCAATTTAATAAATCCATAGGACAAATTATGAAAAGATATCAAAAAAATGGGCAGCCTCAATTTTTGTTCCATACCTCGTGTACTACTGCCTACAAGAATTATTTGGAAACCTAGTTTCATTCATTTCAGCCCCGATTCACTTTCGGACGACCCCAAATAAACGCGAATGCAATTTCATAAATCCATAAGGACAAATTATAAAAAGATATCCAAAAAATGGGCCCCCTCAATTTATTCTCCATACCTCGTCTACTACTGCCTACGAGAATTATTTAGAAACCTAGTTTCATTCATTTCTGTCCCGATTCACTTTCGGACGTCCCCAAATAAATGCGAATGCAATTTCATAAATCCATAAAGACAAATTATGAAAATATGTCCAAAAAACGAGCCGCCTCAATTTATGCTCCATACCTCGTGTACTACTGCCTACGAGAATTATTGGGAAACCTAGTTTCATTCATTTCAGTCACGATTCACTTTCGGACGATCCCAAATAAATGCGAATGCAATTTCATAAATCCATAGGGAAAAATTATGAAAAGATATCCAAAAAATGGGCCGCCTCAATTTTTGCTCCATACCTCGTGTACTACTGCCTACGAGAATTATTTGGAAATCTAGTTTCATTCGTTTCAGGCCCAGATTCACTTTCGGACGACCCCAAATAAACGCGAATGCAATTTCATAAATCCATAAGGACAAATTATGAAGAGATATCCAAAAAAGGGCAACCTTAATTTTTATTCCAAAACTAGTGTACTACTGCCTATGAGAATTATTTGGAAACCTAGTTTCATTCGTTTCAGCCCCGATTTACTTTCGGACGACCCTAAATAAACGTGAATGCAATTTCATAAATCCATAGGGATAAATTCTAAAAAGTTATCCAAAAAACGGGCCGCCTCAATTTATGCTCCATACCTCGTGTACTACTGTCTACGAGAATTATTGGGAAACCTAGTTTCATTCGTTTCAGCCTCGATTCACTTTCGGACGACCCCAAATAAACGTGAATGCAAATTGATAAATCCATAGGGACAAATTATGAAAAGAAATCAAAAAAATGGGCAGCCCCAATTTTTGCTCCATACCTCGTGTACTACTGCCTCCGAGAATTATTTGGAAACCTAGTTTCATTCATTTCATCCCCGATTCACTTTCGGACGACCCCAAATAAACGTGAATGCAAATTCATAAATCCATAGGGACAGATTATGAAAAGATATCAAAAAAATGGGCAGCCCCAATATTTGCTCCATACCTCGTGTACTACTGCCTACGAGAATTATTTGGAAACCTAGTTTCATTCATTTCAGCCCCGATTCACTTTCGGACGACCCCAAATAAACGCGAATGCAATTTCATAAATCTATAAGGACAAATTATGAAAATATATCCCAAAAATGGGCCGCCTCAATTATGTTCCATACATCGTGTACTACTGCCTACGAGAATTATTTGGAAACCTAGTTTCATTCGTTTCAGCCCCGATTCACTTTCGGACGACCCAAAAAAAACGTGAATGCAATTTAATAAATCCATAGGACAAATTATGAAAAGATATCAAAAAAATGGGCAGCCTCAATTTTTGCTCCATACCTCGTGTACTACTGCCTACAAGAATTATTTGGAAACCTAGTTTCATTCATTTCAGCCCCGATTCACTTTCGGACGACCCCAAATAAACGCGAATGCAATTTCATAAATCCATAAGGACAAATTATGAAAAGATATCCAAAAAATGGGCCGCCTCAATTTATGCTCCATACCACATCTACTACTGCCTACGAGAATTATTTAGAAACCTAGTTTCATTCATTTCAGTCCCGATTCACTTTCGGACGACCCCAAATAAACGCGAATGCAATTTCATAAATCCATAAGGACAAATTATGAAAAGATATCCAAAAAATGGGCTGCCTCAATTTATGCTCCATACCTCGTCTACTAATGCCTACGAGAATTATTGGGAAACCTAGTTTCATTCGTTTCAGCCCCGATTCACTTTCGGACGACCCCAAATAAACGTGAATGCAAATTCATAAATCCATAGGGACAAATTATGAAAAGATATCAAAAAATGGGAAACCCCAATTTTTGCTCCATACCTCGTGTACTACTGCCTACGAGAATTATTGGGAAACCTAGTTTCATTCGTTTCAGCCCCGATTCACTTTCTGACGATCCCAAATAAATGCGAATGCAATTTCATAAATCCATAGGGAAAAATTATGAAAAGATATCCAAAATATGGGCCGCCTTAATTTTTGCTCCATACCTCGTGTCCTATTGCCTACGAGAATTATTTGGAAATCTAGTTTCATTCGTTTCAGGCCCAGATTCACTTTCAAATGACCCCAAATAAACGTGAATGCAATTTCATAAATCCATAAGGACAAATTATGAAGAGATATCCAAAAAAAGGGCAACCTCAATTTTTATTCCATACCTAGTGTACTACTACCTATGAGAATTATTTGGAAACCTAGTTTTATTCGTTTCAGCCCCGATTTACTTTCGGACGATCCTAAATAAACGTGAATGCAATTTCATAAATCCATAAGGACAAATTATTAAAAGATATCCAAAAAATGGGCCGCCTCAGTTTATGCTCCATACCTCGTCTACTACTGCCTACGAGAATTATTTAGAAACCTAGTTTCATTCATTTCAGTCCCGATTCACTTTCGGACGTCCCCAAATAAACGCGAATGCAATTTCATAAATCCATAAGGACAAATTATGAAAATATGTCCAAAAAACGAGCCGCCTCAATTTATGCTCCATACCTCATGTACTACTGCCTACGAGAATTATTGGGAAACCTAGTTTCATTCATCTCAGTCACGATTCACTTTCGGACGATCCCAAATAAATGCGAATGCAATTTCATAAATCCATAGGGAAAAATTATGAAAAGATATCCAAAAAATGGGCCGCCTCAATTTTTGCTCCATACATCATGTACTACTGCCTACGAGAATTATTTGGAAATCTAGTTTCATTCGTTTCAGGCCCAGATTCACTTTCGGACGACCCCAAATAAACGCGAATGCAATTTCATAAATCCATAAGGACAAATTATGAAGAGATATCAAA
This sequence comes from Apium graveolens, assembly GCF_009905375.1. Lineage (NCBI taxonomy): Eukaryota > Viridiplantae > Streptophyta > Magnoliopsida > Apiales > Apiaceae > Apium > Apium graveolens. Next base: position 43,962 of record NW_027418930.1, read on the forward strand.
AAAAGGGCAACCTTAATTTTTATTCCATACCTAGTGTACTACTGCCTATGAGAATTATTTGGAAACCTAGTTTCATTCGTTTCAGCCCCGATTTACTTTCGGACGACCCTAAATAAACGTGAATGCAATTTCATAAATCCATAGGGACAAATTCTGAAAAGTTATCCAAAAAACGGGCCGCCTCAATTTATGCTCCATACCTCGTGTACTACTGCCTACGAGAATTATTGGGAAACCTAGTTTCATTCGTTTCAGCCTCGATTGACTTTCGGACGACCCCAAATAAACGTGAATGCAAATTGATAAATCCATAGGGACAAATTATGAAAAGAAATCAAAAAAATGGGCAGCCCCAATTTTTGCTCCATACCTCGTGTACTACTGCCTACGAGAATTATTTGGAAACCTAGTTTCATTCATTTCAGCCCCGATTCACTTTCGGACGACCCCAAATAAACATGAATGCAAATTTATAAATCCATAGGGACAGATTATGAAAAGATATCAAAAAAATGGGCAGCCCCAATATTTGCTCCATACCTCGTGTACTACTACCTATGAGAATTATTTGGAAACCTAGTTTCATTCATTTCAGCCCCGATTCACTTTCGGACGACCCCAAATAAACGCGAATGCAATTTCATAAATCCATAAGGACAAATTATGAAAATATATCCAAAAAATGTGCCGCCTCAATTTATGTTCCATACATCGTGTACTACTGCCTACGAGAATTATTTGGAAACCTAGTTTCATTCGTTTCAGCCCCGATTCACTTTCGGACGACCCAAAAAAAACGTGAATGCAATTTAATAAATCCATAGGACAAATTATGAAAAGATATCAAAAAAATGGGCAGCCTCAATTTTTGCTCCATACCTCGTGTACTACTGCCTACAAGAATTATTTGGAAACCTAGTTTCATTCATTTCAGCCCCGATTCACTTTCGGACGACCCCAAATAAACGCGAATGCAATTTCATAAATCCATAAGGACAAATTATGAAAAGATATCCAAAAATTGGGCCGCCTCAATTTATGCTCCATACCACGTCTACTACTGCCTACGAGAATTATTTAGAAACCTAGTTTCATTCATTTCAGTCCAGATTCACTTTCGGACGACCCCAAATAAACGCGAATGCAATTTCATAAATCCATAAGGACAAATTATGAAAAGATATCCAAAAAATGGGCTACCTCAATTTATGCTCCATACCTCGTCTACTACTGCCTACGAGAATTATTGGGAAACCTAGTTTCATTCGTTTCAGCACTGATTCACTTTCGGACGACCCCAAATAAACGTGAATGCAATTTCATAAATCCATAGGGACAGATTATGAAAAGATATCAAAAAATGGGCAACCCCAATTTTTGCTCCATACCTCGTGTACTACTGCCTACGAGAATAATTGGGAAACCTAGTTTCATTCGTTTCAGCCCCGATTCACTTTCGGACGATCCCAAATAAACGCGAATGCAATTTCATAAATCCATAGGGAAAAATTATGAAAAGATATCCAAAATATGGGCCGCCTTAATTTTTGCTCCATACCTCGTGTCCTACTGCCTACGAGAATTATTTGGAAATCTAGTTTCATTCGTTTCAGGCCCAGATTCACTTTCAAACGACCCCAAATAAACGCGAATGCAATTTCATAAATCAATAAGGACAAATTATGAAGAGATATCCAAAAAAGGGCAACCTCAATTTTTATTCCATACCTAGTGTACTACTACCTATGAGAATTATTTGGAAACCTAGTTTTATTCGTTTCAGCCCCGATTTACTTTCGGACGATCCTAAATAAACGTGAATGCAATTTCATAAATCCATAGGGACAAATTATGAAAAGATATCCAAAAAATGGGACGCCTCAATTTATGCTCCATACCTCGTGTACTGCTGCCTACGAGAATTATTGGGAAACCTAGTTTCATTCGTTTCAGCCCCGATTCACTTTCGGACGACCCCAAATAAACGTGAATGCAAAATTCATAAATCCATAGGGACATATTATGAAAAGATATCAAAAAAATGGGCAACCCCAATTTTTGCTCCATACCTCGTGTACTGCTGCCTACGAGAGTTATTTGGAAACCTAGTTTCATTCATTTCAGCCCCGATTCACTTTCGGACGACCCCAAATAAACGCGAATGCAATTTCATAAATCCATAAGGACAAATTATGAAAATATATCCAAAAAATGGGCCGCTTCAATTTATGTTCCATACATCGTGTACTACTGCCTACGAGAATTATTTGGAAACCTAGTTTCATTCGTTTCAGCCCCGATTCACTTTCGGACGATCCAAAATAAACGTGAATGCAATTTAAAAAATCCATAGGACAAATTATGAAAAGATATCAAAAAAATGGGCAATCTCAATTTTTGCTCCATACCTCGTGTACTACTGCCTACGAGAATTATTTGGAAACCTAGTTTCATTCATTTCAGCCCCGATTCACTTTCGGACGACCCCAAATAAACGCGAATGCAATTTCATAAATCCATAAGGACAAATTATGAAAAGATATTCAAAAAATGGGCCCCCTCAATTTATGCTCCATACCTTGTCTACTACTGCCTACGAGAATTATTTAGAAACCTAGTTTCATTCATTTCAGTCCTGATTCACTTTCGGACGTCCCCAAATAAACGCGAATGCAATTTCATAAATCCATAAGGACAAATTATGAAAATATGTCCAAAAAACGAGCCGCCTCAATTTATGCTCCATACCTCATGTACTACTGCCTACGAGAATTATTGGGAAACCTAGTTTCATTCATTTCAGCCCCGATTCACTTTCGGACGATCCCAAATAAATGCGAATGCAATTTCATAAATCCATAGGGAAAAATTATGAAAAGATATCCAAAAAATGGGCCGCCTCAATTTTTGCTCCATACCTCGTGTACTACTGCCTACGAGAATTATTTAGAAATTTAGTTTCATTCGTTTCAGGCCCATATTCACTTTTGGACGACCCCAAATAAATGCGAATGCAATTTCATAAATCCATAAGGACAAATTATGAAGGGATATCCAAAAAAGGGCAACCTTCATTTTTATTCCATACCTAGTGTACTACTGCCTATGAGAATTATTTGGAAACCTAGTTTCATTCATTTCAGCCCCGATTTACTTTCGGACGACCCCAAATAAACGCGAATGCAATTTCATAAATCCATAAGGACAAATTATGAAAAGATATCCAAAAAATGGGCCGCCTCAATTTATGCTCCATACCTCGTCTACTACTGCCTACGAGAATTATTTAGAAACCTAGTTTCATTCATTTCAGTCCCGATTCACTTTCGGACGTCCCCAAATAAACGCGAATGCAATTTCATAAATCCATAAGGACAAATTATGAAAATATGTCCAAAAAACGAGCCGCCTCAATTTATGCTCCATACCTCGTGTACTACTGCCTACGAGAATTATTGGGAAACCTAGTTTCATTCATTTCAGCCCCGATTCACTTTCGGACGATCCCAAATAAATGCGAATGCAATTTCATAAATCCATAGGGAAAAATTATGAAAAGATATCCAAAAAATGGGCCGCCTCAATTTTTGCTCCATACCTCGTGTACTACTGCCTACGAGAATTATTTGGAAATCTAGTTTCATTCGTTTCAGGCCCAGATTCACTTTCGGACGACCCCAAATAAACGCGAATGCAATTTCATAAATCCATAAGGACAAATTATGAAAAGATATCCAAAAAAGGGCAACCTTAATTTTTATTCCATACCTAGTGTACTACTGCCTATGAGAATTATTTGGAAATCTAGTTTCATTCGTTTCAGCCCCGATTTACTTTCGGACGACCTTAAATAAACGTGAATGCAATTTCATAAATCCATAGGGACAAATTCTGAAAAGTTATCCAAAAAACGGGCCGCCTCAATTTATGCTCCAAACCTCGTGTACTACTGCCTACGAGAATTATTGGGAAACCTAGTTTCATTCGTTTCAGACTCGATTCACTTTCGAACGACCCCAAATAAACGTGAATGCAAATTGATAAATCCATAGGGACAAATTATGAAAAGAAATCAAAAAAATGGGCAGCCCCAATTTTTGCTCCATACCTCGGTACTACTGCCTACGAGAATTATTGGAAACCTAGTTTCATTCATTTCAGCCCCGATTCACTTTCGGACGACCCCAAATAAACGTGAATGCAAATTCATAAATCCATAGGAACAGATTATGAAAAGATATCAAAAAATGGGCAGCCCCAATATTTGCTCCATACCTCGTGTACTGCTGCCTACGAGAATTATTTGGAAACCTAGTTTCATTCATTTCAGCCCCGATTCACTTTTCGGACGACCCCAAATAAACGCGAATGCACATTTCATAAATCCATAAGGACAAATTATGAAAATATTCAAAAAATGGGCCGCCTCAATTTATGTTCCATACATCGTGTACTACTGCCTACGAGAATTATTTGGAAACCTAGTTTCATTCGTTTCAGCCCCGATTCACTTTCGGACGACCCAAAAAAACGTGAATGCAATTTAATAAATCCATAGGACAAATATGAAAGATATCAAAAAATGGGAAGCCCTCAATTTTTGCTCCATTACCTCGTGTACTACTGCCTACAAGAATTATTTGGAAAACCTAGTTTCATTCATTTCAGCCCCGATTCACTTCGGGCGACCCCAATAAATGCGAATGCAATTTCATAAATCCATAAGGACAAATTATGAAAAGATATCCAAAAAATGGGCCACCTCAATTTATGC
>NW_027418931.1:0-119597 GCF_009905375.1 Apium graveolens
TCATGCAAGTTAATTGGGTATATTATTTATTCCAAACTTAAGTCCAATTTATCACATAAACTAGTTTAATTGAACTGCCAAGAAAGCTCAATAATCAGATTTTTGCTTCATTTTATTTTTTTTCAGGCCCATGTGCATGTGAATGTATGTTGAATAATGGGAAGATAGTTTTCCATATTACAAAAGTATAGGCTTAAAATGTTTATAATCAAATAAATGAATATTCCAAATGATACTTTTCATTTGTTAACACTAGTATGATAAGTGAAATGAGTAATACTAAATATGCTATAAGTAATGGTCAATTAAAATTTACTTGACAAAATGATATTTATATGATGACATCAAAAGTGAAATGAAGATGTTGTTTTGACTTATATATAATATGATTTTTCACAAATTTACAAAATTATCAAAAAGTACGCACACATTTTTTCCTACTATTTTGTATCCACATTTACATAAGTTAATACCTCACATTTTGCCTCAATTACCTAAACATAACACACTATTATTTTGGATTTAAAATATAAATTAATAAACTTGTTTACTTATATTTATAAAATATAATATAAAATATTTTGTTTGTGTAAGAATACTAGAATGAATTTAGGATGTTTGTCAACAATACTAATTTATCATGTATGAAAAAATGTTATACTCAAAATCCACCAAGTTCTGTCCTAAACAAGTTGGGTGGCCAAACTTTTTTCTGAATGTTACCTAAAATTTTGGTTTTTTAAATGAACACACAATAATTTAAAACCGACCAATATGAATATGAAATGATGTATTTTCAAAAATATTTTGTGAAGAATTAAATAGCTTGGATATCATATTTAACAAAAAAATATGTATAATTAATTAATATTCACAAAAATGAGTTCATACAAATTCTGTTATTTTTAAGTTAACACAAATTTTAGGCCGACAAAACATATGTATTTAATTAATAATATTACCAATTTCAATATTTTGGGCCTTTTTCTAGTTGGTCTTAGTTTATTTCAAACGACCCATTAACAAATTCTAGAAGATTCAAGATAAGACCAATTATTTTAAACGGCCCAATAACCAATTCTAGAAGGTTCAAGATAACACCAATTCTAGAAACACCAATTCCAGAAGGTTCTAAATAGCACATTTTTTATTATATATATCAAGTTTGATTGTTGTGATTACCATTAGCCTGTGCTTATTAAGATTAGCCTATGCATATTAAGATCTATGGTCCTCTATTGCCAACACTTTTCCACATAGAGCAAACACAATAGTTTCTATATAAATCAAAGTTAAAGTGTCCTCTTTAGCATCTACAATATTAAGACATATGGTCCTCGATGGTGGCCAAAACTGTTTCACTGGTGGAGGTCAGTTCAATTTAATTCTTCACTCTCAATTTTATCAATTTGATACACGGATCTAATACTTGGATATGATATTTCCATTTTATAAGTAATATAAGTGATGATTTATATTAATAATATAAGTAATATCCTAGATAAACATCAAAATTTAAAAATATCACATAAAGCTGAAGCTATATATATAATAAACTAAAATTTAAAAATCATGAAACGGGCATATATAACTCATAAAATAATATCCTTGATAAACATCAAAATTTTATATTGACAAGTGTGGGTCATGCAAGTTAATTGGGTATATTTTATTCCAAACTTAAGTCCAATTTATCACAAACTAGTTTAATTGAACTGCCAAGAAAGCTCAATAATCAGATTTTTGCTTCATTTTATTTTTTTTCAGGCCCATGTGCATGTGAATGTATGTTGAATAATGGGAAGATAGTTTTCCATATTACAAAAGTATAGGCTTAAAATGTTTATAATCAAATAAATGAATATTCCAAATGATACTTTTCATTTGTTAACACTAGTATGATAAGTGAAATGAGTAATACTAAATATGCTATAAGTTTATAATGGTCAATTAAAATTTACTTGACAAAATGATATTTATATTGATGACATCAAAAGTGAAATGAAGATGTTGTTTTGACTTATATAATATGATTTTTCACAAATTTACAAAATTATCAAAAAGTACGCACACATTTTTTCCTACTATTTTGTATCCACATTTACATAAGTTAATACCTCACATTTTGCCTCAATTACCTAAACATAACACACTATTATTTTGGATTTAAAATATAAATTAAAACTTGTTTACTTATTATTTATAAAATATATAATATATAAATATTTTGTTTGTGTAAGAATACTAGAATGAATTTAGGATGTTTGTCAACAATTACTAATTTATCATGTATGAAAAAATGTTATACTCAAATCCACCAAGTTCTGTCCTAAACAAGTTGGGTGGCCAAACTTTTTTCTGAATGTTACCTAAAATTTTGGTTAAATTTTAAATGAACACACAATAATTTAAAACCGACCAATATGAATATGAAATGATGTATTTTTCAAAAATATTTTGTGAAGAATTAAATAGCTTGGATATCATATATTAACAAAAAATATGTATAATTAATTTAATATTCACAAAAATGAGTTCATACAAATTCTGTTATTTTTTAAGTTAACACAAATTTAGGCCGACAAAACATATGTATTTAATTAATAATATTACCAATTTCAATATTTTGGGCCTTTTTCTAGTTGGTCTTAGTTTATTTCAAACGACCCATTAACCAATTCTAGAAGATTCAAGATAAGACCAATTATTTTAAACGGCCCAATAACCAATTCTAGAAGGTTCAAGATAACACCAATTCTAGAAACACCAATTCGAGAAGGTTCTAGTTAGCACATTTGTTATTATATATTGTTAATCTACGAGTTTATGATGATATTGAGATTGCAACATATCAGACAGCAGTTTAGAGTCCAGAGTTTGCAGTTTGTTCAGAAGTTTCAGCAGAGGCTATTTCTCAGGATTAAGTTTGTTAGGGTTTTGTGTTAATCTTGTTTATCTGGATAAACCTTATCTCAAACAAATTCACCACCTTATCTTATAAATCAAGTTTAAATCTCTCAAGCCTTATCTCTTTACTTGATTTATCATTTTCAAACGTACTAACAGATTAGTTTCAAAGATTCATTCAAAATATTTTCAAACAAACTTATCTTCCAATCTTATCTTGTGTTTGAAAATAAATCTGTTAGAACTTTGCTTATAAATACAACTCTTCATTTCAGATTTGTAGCTAACACTTTCACGAGAATCTTTCATCATCTGAAATCATTTTCTTGTTTCATACCCGAGATATTCATATCCAGAAAAACAAGAAACCTAGTTTGAGTTATAATCAATTTGTTTATTCTTGTAACTGAATAGTGTATTCATATCAACTTTGTGCCGGGTTGTGGCAAGCTTGATTTCAAAGTATAGCAAGGTAGCTAGAAGGCTAAGAAATAGCAGTGGGCTAGGTAGCAAGGTAGCTTGGGAAAGGGTTTCTTTCAGGTGCTATATTTGTAATCAAGGAAAAGATTGTAAGTTCTTTTATTAAAGTTGATATAATACATTCTCTATGCTAGTTGGCATGGGGACTTGGATGAGGCCATAGACTAAGTGTAGGGGCCGAACCAAGTGAAAACTTCTGGTGTTTTACTTTTCAGTTTTCAGCATTCTGCATTTTATTTCTGTTATTTATTTTCTGCAGTGTAATTGAGACTGTCTCATACCCTGTCTCATTTGTAAAGGGACTGTCCCATTTGCATAAGAGACTGTCCCATTTGCCTTGACAGTTAGAATATTATTTTATCTATCGAGCCATCGAATTTCATTTGGTATCAGAGCAGGTGCATTTAATTCTCTTTTTAGTGTTTATTTTGCTAGTGATCCATGGCTCAACCAGATAGGTATTCAAACAATTATCCACCACTGCTTCATGGTGCTGAAAACTACAATGACTGGAAGTTTCGAATGAAAATCTTTCTCCAGCGTGATGCATTTGAATGGGATGCTGTAGAAAATGGTTTCACAATTCCTATGAAAGAAGGGAAGCCAAAATCTCTCAAGGATCTCTCTCCCGAAGAAGTGAACGCAATGAATTCCAATGCTAAAGCTATGAATTCACTTCTCAATGGCATGGTAGCTACAGAATTAAGAAAAGTTTCAGCATGTACTACTGCCAAGCAGATTTGGGATACGATCAAAGTCAGCCACGAAGGCACGTCTAAGGTACGTGAAGTAAAATTAAGTATGCTAATGAGTGACTATGAAGGTTTCAGGTTGGAAAGAGATGAAAGCGTGCGAGATGCTCAAGGGAGGTTTCTGACATTGATGAATTCCATCTCACTTCTGGAAAAGATCATTCCTCAATCTGAGATAAATAGGAAAATCCTCAGAGCAATGCCAAAGAAGTTTGCTCCAAAGGTTACCATTTTGCAGGATTCAACACTGCTTTCGACTATGGATACTCTAACAATGTTCAGTGAATTGGAGGAATTCGAAAATCAGCTACGTAGATATGATGAAGAAGATGAAGCTCCTCGTAAGAAAACTCTTGCACTTAATGCAGATGCAGATGAGTCTCCTGACGATTCTGATGAAGATATTGCTCTTCTAACAAAGAAGTTTCATAAATTTCTTGCCAAACGGAATGTTTCCAAACGACCTATGAAGTCACAGTTTCCGAAGAAGGACTTCAAATCTAATCCGAGCAAGGAGGTTAAAGTGAATCAAAGCAAGGATACTTGTTTTGAGTGTGGAAAGAAAGGGCACTTCAAAAAGGACTGCTACAAGCTGAAGAACAAAAGAAGGCATTAATTACCTGGAGTGATGATGAATCTGATTTGGAGATCGATTCAGACGATGAAGTTGCTCAACTTTGCTTTGCTGGACTAGAGGACGACTCCAGTGATAATGATGAGGTACAAATATTAAGTATAATTCAAATATATCTTCGTCTATTTTAAATTTGCAGGTCCAGGTTAAGAAGTTGAAAGAAAAGAATGCTTATTTAAAGCAAGCTTTAAGTGAAGTTCTTAGTGAAATGGATGACCCCATGAAGGAAGAAGCCCTAGTTGCTGAGAACAAATCATTGCTTGAAAGGGTTTCAAAACTTACTGAAGAAATCAATATCTCAAAAATGAGAGTGAGATGAAGGATGTATGCCTTGAAGCCTTGAAGAAAGAGTCAATATCTGTTGATTCAGAAACCGTTAAAGAAGACAGTGCTCCTGATCCTCTGGTTCCTGAATTAAAGCAGAAAGTCGAACAGCTTGAAAAGATTTAGCTAAATGTTTTCATGGAGAAGGAACTTTGAATGCTCTTCTTGGTGAACAAAAATCTTCTCTTGATAAAGGAGGTTTAGGATGTGAGTCAATCAAGAAACGTGCATTTCAAGGCGGTTATAAGCGAGCTCCTATGAAATATAAGATGCCTTATGAGAATGTCGAGATTGTGGCAAAGCTGGCCACCCTACATCTGAATCTAGATTATGTGGTATCAAGGGCCACTCCTCTAACTCATCTTATAAATCGTCTAATAGATATAAATCTGCTAATACTTATGTTAATGTTGTTCAGATGTGGATTAAGAAATCAGATAGACATTTATATAAGATTCGTGATACTAACCAACCAGGACCCAAGTTTAAGTGGGTACCTAAGGGATAAAGCAATTCTTGCAGGTTTGTTTGAAGGTCCATGTTCCGCGAAATAAATGGATCATCGACAGTGGTTGTTCTCGTCACATGACAGGTGATAAATCCAAGTTTCTATCTCTAGTTGCCAAGGAAGGTGGCTTAGTTACTCTTGGAGATTCAAACACCGCCAGAATTATTGGAAAAGGCACCATTGGTAATGACAGGTTTACCATTTCTAATGTTCGTTTAGTTGATGGTTTGAAATATAATCTTATTAGTGTAAGTCAACTTACTGATGCTGGTCATAAGGTTAAGTTCGATAAAGATGTATGCTATATTGGTACTCATACTAACGAATTTGCTTTAGTTGCCAAAAGAAAAGGAAATATTTTTGTATTAGATTTTGATGAACAGCAAGAAGAAATTTGTCTAGCTACCTTTCAAGAACAACAAGATCTGTGGCATAGACGTCTTGGCCATGTTCACATGGATCTTCTTCGGAAGATATCTTCTCATGATCTGGTTCGAGGTCTACCAAAGCTGAAGTACAAGAAAATAGAACCTTGTTCAGCTTGCCAACTTGGAAAACAGGTGAAAACTTCCTTTAGTGCTAAGAATAAAGTATCAACTTCTGTTCCTTTGCAGCTCCTTCATCTAGATCTTTTTGGTCCAGAAAGGTATGTAAGCTTAGGAGGTAAGAATTATGTTGTTATAGTTGATGATTATTCCCGTTTCACTTGGGTATTATTTTTACGAACTAAGGATGAAGCTTTTGTTGAGTTTAAGGATCTTATTACTAACCTTGAGACTAAGTATTCATTTAAGCTCAAGACTATTCGTAGTGATCATGGAGGTGAATTCGAGAAGGATTTCATAACCTTCTGTAAATCAAGAGGAATCACCCATGAATTCTCAGCTCCTCGAACTCCTCAGCAAAACGGAGTAGTAGAACGCAAGAACAGGACTCTACAGGAAACTGCCAGAACTCTACTGCATGAGAGTAAGCTTCCAAGAAAATTTTGGGCTGAAGCGGTACACACTTCCTGTTAGTTTTAAATAGAGTTCTTATTCGTCCTATTTTGCTTAAAACACCGTATGAATTGCTTAAGAAAAGGACTCCTAACATTAGTTATTTTCGAGTATTTGGTTCCAAGTGTTTTATTTTAGATACTCAAAATAATCGAGGCAAGTTCGATGCAAAATCCACGGAAGGAATCTTCTTGGGATATTCTACAACAAGCAACGCTTATCGTGTTTATAATTCTGTCAAGAACAAAGTAGAAGAATCCATCAATATTACGTTCAATGAATCCTCAAGGAATATATCTCAAATTGATGAAGACACTGCGGATCTAGCGTCTCATTCCCAAATGAGACAGTCTCATTCTGAAAAGAGTCAGTCTCATTCTGACAAATCAAACAGTCAAGACTCTCCAGGTCCATCTCAGTCTTCTGATAATTCTGCAGGATCTACTCAAGCTTCAGTTGAATCTTCTGGCTCTCCAAAGACTCCCGATAGTGTTTCAAATTTGAATTCTGTTACTCCTCTGGATAAATCTTCACAAGCGGAAATGAGGCAGTCTCTTTTGAATGAGACAACTCCTATTCATTTCCAGGCAGACAATTCTAATGAGGAAGAAATGAGTAATATTCAACTTCCTAAGTCTTCTAGGACTGTGAAGAATCATCCACCAGATAATCTTCTTACTGATTTAGATCAAGGGATTTCTACTCGAAGCAGACTTCATAATCTATGTGCATTCTGTGCTTTTGTTGCTGAATTTGAACCAAAGAATGCTCAAGAAGCAGTCGCAGACGAACACTGGTCTGTTGCAATGCAGGAGGAATTGAACCAGTTCGAGCGTTGTGATGTTGGGAACTCGTCCCACCTCCTCAGGATGCCAAGATCATTGGTACTCGTTGGGTTTTCAAGAATAAGAAAGATGAAGATGGAAATATCATTCGAAATAAAGCTCGGTTGGTTGCTCAGGGATACAACCAGCAGGAAGGAATCGATTACGACGAGACATATGCTCCAGTAGCTCGTTTAGAAGCTATTCGAATCTTAATGGCCTTTGCAGCTCACAAGAAGTTCAAGCTCTATCAGATGGACGTTAAAAGCGCATTTCTAAATGGCTATCTCAAGGAAGAAGTCTACGTGAAGCAGCCTCCAGGTTTCATTCACGAGAAGTACCCTAACTATGTTTACAAACTCAAGAAATCTGTCTATGGATTGAGACAGTCCCCTCGTTGTTGGTACGAGCGTCTCAGTCAATTTCTTGTGAACAATGGTTTCATTCGCGGTACACTCGATCCAACTCTCTTTATTTTTCATAAATGTGATAACTTTCTTTTAGTTCAAGTTTATGTTGATGATATAGTATTTGGATCTTCTAATGAATCTTTGTGTAAGTGGTTTTCTGATTGCATGCATAAGGAATTCGATATGAGTTTGATGGGTGAATATTTATTCACTAAGGCAAGTACATAAAGGATCTACTCAAAAGATTTGCACTTGATCATGTCACACCTAAATCAACTCCGATGAGTACTTCAGTTAAGCTTACTAAGGATGAACAAGGTACACCTGTAGATGTCACTAAATTTCGAGGTATGATTGGTTCATTGTTATATTTAACTGCCTCTCGACCTGACATTATGTATAGTGTATGCTTGTGTGCTCGTTTTCAATCTCAACCTAAAGAATCTCATTTGAATGCCGTTAAACGTATTTTTAAATATTTGAAAGGTACGAGTGACTTGGGATTATTTTATCCAAGCTCCTCTTCCTTTGACTTAATCGGTTTTTCAGATGCTGACTATGCAGGGTCACAGGTTGATAGAAAAGCACAAGTGGTGCTTGTGAATTTTTAGGAGATTGTTTAGTTGCATGGCATAGAAAAGCAAACTTCAGTAGCTCTCTCTACAGCTGAAGGAGAGTACATTGCAGCTGGAAGTTGCTGTGCTCAAATTTTGTGGATGCAACAAACATTGCAGGATTTTGGTATTTCTTACTCAAATATTCCTATATATTGTGATAATACCTCTGCAATTAAAATCTCTAAAAATCCTGTCATGCATTCTCGTACTAAGCATATTGATGTTCGTCATCATTTTCTACGAGATAATGTTTCTAAAGGTAATATTGAGCTTATTTATATTTCTACTGAGAAACAGCGTGCAGATATCTTCACTAAGCCTTTAGCTGAAGATAGATTTTGTATAATGCGTCGTGAATTAGGTATGTGTTCTCTGTAATTTACTACGTGATTTTATGTAATTTATGTGTTTAAATATGAATTATGTCATAATATTAAATATATGTTGTGTTATTATTTGAGTTATTAGGTTCCTGTTTATAAATTTGTGGTTTTTTTATTTGTCCGTGTGTTTATGCGTGTATATAGCATTAGATTTTGTAAATCTTTTGATTAGACTTTTCATATCCTTGAAACTCGTGCATGTTTTACTCTTTCAGTACATCTTCTGTCATGCATCTCTTCGACTTCTTTTCAATCTCTATCTCTTCAATTCTCATTTTTTTATTTAACCTAATCTTCTTAACCCTTTCAGTTTCCTATTCATCTTCTCTCTCTCAAACACAATCGAAAACCTTTCTCCATTTCTTTTCTATTTTCTCACCTCTATCCATGGCACGCAAATCTACCCCTTTCACTCGTTCTCGATCTACCGCTCAACGTACCCCAACTGATGCGGCTTCAGGTTCCAAGCGTCAACGGGTCGGTAATTTTGAACCGGAAGTATCAAGCAGAATGTCTGATAGTTCTTTTGAGCGACATGCAAAGGAGACTACTTCGACGAAAGTGATGTCAAAGTTGATTCTGAAGGAACGCCTGTGTGATCTGGATCTTCTGAAGAAAATCGGTATTGCGGACTTGTTTGATTCAGTAGGTTGTTCGTCATTGTTGTCGCCCCCGGAGATTATTTATCCCGAGTTAGTGAAAGAATTCTACGCCAAGCTACGTATTTTGGATGGAAATATTGTGTTTTCAGAAGTCCAAGGGAATCCTGTTTGTTTTAAGGCCGATCTTCTGGCACGGCTTACTGGTGTTTCTGACAAGGGAGTTTGTCCGTCGACAACTCATCAAGCGTTTCAAGACGTTCCTGGTCTCCAGTACGAGGAACAGCTCAAGGTCATTCTTGGTGACAATTTTGTTTCGGTGTCAGTCAAACCTTCGGTAAATGATTTAACCCCAGTTTCTCTTATTTGTTTCGCTTATTTCATACGAATGTTATGCCTCGTAAATCTGGTCGTGATAGAGTCACTTTCCAAGATTGTATTCTTATGTCTGTTTTTGTTAAAAAGATTCAGTGCAATGTTGTTTCTTTGATTATATCCAATATGGGTCACTGTGCCAAGCATGGTTCTATGCACTTGCCCTACCCTGGTCTTTTGTCTCGAGTATTTGAATATTTTTGTGCCTTGACCCCTGCTTCTGTGTCTGATAAGATTTCCGTAATCTTTGACTTGTCAGTATTAACCTTAAATGGTTTAGTTGTTTCTGAGTCCAATGAGTTAGTTTTTGATGATGCTTCTAGGAATGTTGGTGGTATTCCTAAGTCTCCTAATTATGCCTCAGACCCCTTTGATCAGCCTACCAATACTCTTCTTAATTCTCTGTTAATCAAATTAAATGAAAATTCTGCTGCTTTGGCTAATTTAAATCAGCATTTTGCTTCTGTCAAAACTCTTGGATCACTAACTTCTGAAGTTAGTATTCTAAATGCTTCTTTTGAGTTGTTTAGGAAGTATGTTTGTTCGTCATTGGATGATATCAATGCTAAACTCTCTGTATTGCATACTTCTGATGTCAAGTTGTCTAAGACCATAGATTTTGAGTTTGGGACTCTGCAAGAAGGGATGGTTTCCTCTGCTAAGGCATGGGAAAAGGAATTTGTTAAGTTGTTTTTTAAGCTTGGGTCAGAGACTAAGTTTTTATCTCAGCAGTTGTCAGCCATGCAAGACAAGAGCAAGATGTATTGGCACAAGAAAAGAGACTGGATTGGAGATTGTACTTTAGAAGAAATCACTGCTCCTCTGCCACTCCCTGCCATTCCTCCACCTTCAGTTTTTGGTATGACCAGAGAAGAATACAAGGCTAAGATATTTGAATGGCTTCGTGAACGGGACGGGAAGGCACCAGCTCAGGAAGCTTTTGACAAGCTATTTTCAGAGTACGGCTCAGCTCCGGTGTTTCCTTCATCCCAGAACAAGGCTTCTGGTTCAGGAAAAGGCAAAGGCAAAGACAAAGCTCCAGTTCATGTTGATGACGATTCTGATTGAAGGACCCTTTTATGATGAAGGGGGAGAAATTATGAGATGTTTTAAGTTTGATTGATATTTTTAGACGATGATGGGTTTATTTGGTTAAGAGTTTATTGGTTAAGACTATGTTTCTGAATGGGTTTTTTTTATGGGTTTTGTGGATGACTTTGTGATGTTGGTTTATGTTTTTGATGAATGTTTTTGGATGACTTTGTGATTAACTGATATTCTGGATTTGTTAGATAACTATTGCAACTGGACATCCTGGTTTATGGATGGGTTGTCTTTTGTTTTAAGGGTTTAATGTTTGAGACTGTTTCTTTTATGCATATTGATCTCATGTCTCATTCAGTCTTTAGTTGTCTCATTCTCATATTGATTGCACATATCATAAACTGCAAAATATTCTGTTGTATCTAACTCTGTTTTACAGGCCTTTAGTGTTTTTGATAGGGGGATCATTTATGCTTTCTTTGTCATCATCATAAAAGGGGGAGAATGTTAATCTACGAGTTTATGATGATATTCAGATTGCAACATATCAGACAGCAGTTTAGAGTCCAGAGTTTGCAGTTTGTTCAGAAGTTTCAGCAGAGGCTATTCTCAGGATTAAGTTTGTTAGGGTTTTGTGTTAATCTTGTTTATCTGGAAACCTTATCTCAAACAAATTCACCACCTTATCTTATAAATCAAGTTTAAATCTCTCAAGCCTTATCTCTTTACTTGATTTATCATTTTCAAACGTACTAACAGATTAGTTTCAAAGATTCATTCAAAATATTTTCAAACAAACTTATCTTCCAATCTTATCTTGTGTTTGAAAATAAATCTGTTAGAACTTTGCTTATAAATACAACTCTTCATTTCAGATTTGTAGCTAACACTTTCACGAGAATCTTTCATCATCTGAAATCATTTTCTTGTTTCATACCCGAGATATTCATATCCAAAAAACAAGAAACCTAGTTTGAGTTGTAATCAATTTGTTTATTCTTGTAACTGAATAGTGTATTCATATCAACTTTGTGTCGGGTTGTGGCAAGCTTGATTTCAAAGTATAGCAAGGTAGCTAGAAGGCTAAGAAATAGCAGTGGGCTAGGTAGCAAGGTAGCTTGGGAAAGGGTTTCTTTCAGGTGCTATATTTGTAATCAAGGAAAAGATTGTAAGTTCTTTTATTAAAGTTGATATAATACATTCTCTATGCTAGTTGGCATGGGGACTTGGATGTAGGCCATAGACTAAGTGTAGGGGCCGAACCAAGTGAAAACTTCTGGTGTTTTTACTTTTCAGTTTTCAGCATTCTGCATTTTATTTCTGTTATTTTTTTCTGCAGTGTAATTGAGACTGTCTCATACCCTGTCTCATTTGTAAAGGGACTGTCCCATTTGCATAAGAGACTGCCATTTGCCTTGACAGTTAGAATATTATTTTATCTATCGAGCCATCGAATTTCATATATATCAACTTTGATTGTTGTGATTACCATTAGCCTATGCATATTAAGATTAGCCTATGCATATTAAGATCTATGGTCCTCTGTTGCCAACACTTTTCCACATAGAGCAAACACAATAGTTTATATATAAATTAAAGTTAAAGTGTCCTCTTTAGCATCTACAATATTAAAACTGTTTCACTGGTGGAGGTCAGTTCAATTTAATTCTTCACTCTCAATTTTATCAATTTGATACAGGATCTGATACTGGATTATATTTCCATTTTATACGTAATATAAGTGATGATTTATTTTAATAATATAAGTAATGATTCATTTTAGGGGTATATATGCAGGGTCCTCAAAAGTCATGAGTTGGGCACATGTAAGTAGTAGATGGATTGCTATATGATATGCATTCCATATAATTGGTGATTTTCATTTTTAGATGGTGATCAAATTCTAGGTGTATTAGATGAATATTATTTATGATTTCAGTATTTAATTTTATTTATTTAAATAAGACAGGATTTTAGAAGATGTGTCCAATCAGAATGATAAAAGGAAACAAACTCTGGTTGGATAAATATATGTTGATCACTATGTTTATTCTAGTCCAAAACTTAAAGAAAATTCCATAATTTTTGTATATAATGTTATCAATTTTGTTTTCTTTCACAGTTTATTATTTATTAATTATTGTTTACAGGAAACAATGAAGATAATGCTCCAAAAATTAAAGAAGACCCAGGTAAGCAAACCATGAAAACTCTATGTATTTTTGTAGTCATTGTTTGAGATACAAACTTGAGGCGTGTGCAATTATCTTCATATATATAAACACCATATACTATTAGTAGTGTGTAATTATAATATGTTGGTGTTTAGATTTTAATTTACCAAACTAACTTTATAGTTGGGGTAACCAGGAATGCTGACCTTCTCCTTTGATCCTTTACTCGAACCCTATGCGCAATCCAGTTGAGACAGGTACTTTCTTTGAAGAGCATGCATACACCTCAGCTTCATATATAAATTTGCATTAGAACAGGGTCTTGCTTCATTATGAAATAAGAATACGGTATGTTTTCAACCAATTCCTCATTTTTATTGAATGATCAGCAAGGAAGCAAGGTGGTGCTACTGTTGACCGCCAGGATTACACTGGAGTTCTGATGCTTAGTGGGACTAGCATTACCAAATAAGGTTTTTGTTATTTGAGTTCCAGAGATGAGTTGGTTTTTCCCGATGGTTGTGCTTATGTATCCTTGTTCTTGTTTGATAGTGTTCCCTTTGGAGTTGGTAAAAATTTTATTTGGTGTTCATTGGTATATTGATTGTTGTTTAAAATTTCCTTAGCGCGTCACTTTATAGATTTTCCAAACAGTTGGTGCACCACCTAAGTTCTATAACAGTTAATGTCGAAACACAAGTTGAAGACTTTACAAGGAAATTTGGAAAAAAGAAGTGGCAAGACACTTGTGGATGGCATGTAGTTATTCAAATAAGCAATATAAAAAGTTAGAAATTTGTAACAGAGAAAATTCTAAATTCTTGAGGAATATTTAAAGTTTAGGAACACATCCTCTACATTTTCCTTGATTGTAGTCAAAATACAATACTTATCTCCGTCTGTGTTCATATATTGCTATGTATATTTCAGCTTTATTCAAGCCTCAAAACAAGAAGATAGATGAATAGTGAAGGAGGTACTGTTATTCTCCTATAAATATTTGTGTAATAGTTTCTTATTTTTTCACTACCTAACTTGTTTACAAGAAAATTCAAATTGAATGAGATTTTAACAGTTTTTTTCTACTTCAATTTTTTTATAAAGTTCACAAAACTTGCAAAAATTTTGTGAGAATTAAACTCTAAAATTTTAATTTGTTATTATGAAAGAAAGTTTTCTTGTCTGTATAAGAACTGAAGCTATATATATAAGAAACTAAAATTTAAAAATCATGAAATGGGCACATTATATCCTAGATAAACATCAAAATTTTATATTGACAAGTGTGGGTGATGCAAGTTAATTGGGTATATTATTTTATTCCAAACTTAAGTCCAATTTATCAGAAAACTAGTTTAATTGAAGTGCCAAGAAAGCTTGTTTGCTTCATTTTATTCTTTTTCAGGCCCATGTGCATGTGCATGTATGTTGAATAATGGGAAGATAGTTTTCCATATTACAAAAGTATAGCCTTAAAATGTTTATAATCAAATAAATGAATATTCCAAATGATACTTTTCATTTGTTAACACCAGTATGATAAGTGAAATGAGTAAGACTAAATATGCTATAAGTTTATAATGGTCAATTAAAATTTAGCTTGACAAAATGATATTTATATTGATGACATCAAAAGTGAAATGAAGATGTTGTTTTGACTTATATATAATATGATTTTTCACAAATTTACAAAATTTTCAAAATGTACGCACACATTTTTTCCTAATATTTTGGATCCACATTTACATAAGTTAATACCTCACATTTTGCCTCAATTACCTACACATAACACACTATTATTTTGGATTTAAAATATAAAATTAATACAGTTGTTTACTTATTATTTATAAAATATATAATATATAAAATATTTTGTTTGTGTATGAATACTAGAATGAATTTGGGGATGTTTGTCAACAATTACTAATTTATCAAGTATGAAAAAATGTAATACTCAAAAATCCACCAAGTTTCTGTCCTAAACAAGTTGGGTGGCCAAACTTTTTTGTGAATCTTACCTAAAATTTTGGTGAAATTTTAAATGAACACACAATATTTAAAATCCGACCAATATGAATATGAAATGATGTATTTTTCAAAAATATTTTGATGAAGATTAAATAGCTTGGATATCAATATATTTAACAAAAAATATGTATAATTAATTTAATATTCACAAAAATGAGTTCATACGAATTCTGTTATTTTTTAAGTTAACACAAATTTTAGGCGGACAAAGCATATGTATTTAATTAATAATATTACCAATTTCAATATTTTGGGGCCTTTTTCTAGTTGGTCTTAGTTTATTTCAAACGACCCATTAACCAATTCTAGAAGATTCAAGATAAGACCAAATTATTTTAAAACGGCCTCAATAACCAATTCTAGAAGGTTCAAGATAACACCAATTCTAGAAACACCAATTCGAGAAGGTTCTAGTTAGCACATTTTTTATTATATATATCAAGTTTGATTGTTGTGATTACCATTAGCCTTGCTTATTAAGATTAGCCTATGCATATTAAGATCTATGGTCCTCTGTTGCCAACACTTTCCACATAGAGCAAACACAATAGTTTCTATATAAATCAAAGTTAAAGTGTCCTCTTTAGCATCTACAATATTAAGACATATGGTCCTCGATGTTGGCCAAAACTGTTTCACTGGTGGAGGTCAGTTCAATTTAATTCTTCACTCTCAATTTTATCAATTTCATACACGATCTGATACTTGGATATGATTTTTCCATTTTATAAGTAATATAAGTGATGATTTATTTTAATAATATAAGTAATGATTCATTTAGGGGTATTATGCAGGTTCCTCAAAAGTCATGAGTTGGGCACATGTAAGTAGTAGATGGATTGCTATATGATATGGCATTCCATATAATTGGTGATTTTCATTTTTAGATGGTGATCAAATTCTAGGTGTATTAGATGAATATTATTTATGATTTCAGTATTTAATTTTATTTATTTAAATAAGACAGGATTTTAGAAGATGTGTCCAATCAGAATGATAAAAGGAAACAAACTCTGGTTGGATAAATATATGTTGATCACTATGTTTATTCTAGTCCAAAACTTAAGAAAATTCCATAATTTTGTATATAATGTTATCAATTTTGTTTTTCTTCCACAGTTTATATTATTTATTAATTTTGTTTACAGGAAACAATGAGATAATGCTCCAAAAATTAAAGAAGACCAGGTAAGCAAACCATGAAACTCTATGTATTTTTGTAGTCTTTGTTTGAGATACAACTTGAGGCGTGTGCAATTATCTTCATATATATAAACACCATATACTATTAGTAGTGTGTAATTATAATATGTTGGTGTTTAGATTTTAATTTACCAACTAACTTATAGTTGGGGTAACCAGGAATGCTGACCTTCTCCTTTAATCCTTTACTCGAACCCTATGCGCAATCCAGTTGAGACAGGTACTTTCTTGAAGAGCATGCATACACCTCAGCTTCATATATAAATTTGGCATTAGAACAGGGTCTTGCTTCATTATGAAATAAGAATACGGTATGTTTTCAACCAATTCCTTATTTTTATTGAATGATCAGCAAGGAAGCAAGGTTGGTGCTACTGTTGACCGCCAGGATTACACTGGAGTTCTGATGCTTAGTGGGACTAGCATTACCAAATAAGGTTTTGTTATTTGAGTTCCAGAGATGAGTTGGTTTTTCCCCGATGGTTGTGCTTATGTATCCTTGTTCTTGTTTGATAGTGTTCCCTTTGGAGTTGGTAAAAATTTTATTTGGTGTTCATTGGTATATTGATTGTTGTTTAAAATTTCCTTAGGGCGTCACTTTATAGATTTTCCAAACAGTTTGGTGCACCACCTAAGTTCTATAACAGTTAATGTCGAAACACAAGTTGAAGACTTTTACAAGGAAATTTGGAAAAAAAGAAGTGGCAAGACACTTGTTGATGGCATGTAGTTATTCAAAATAAGCAATATAAAAAGTTAGAAATTTGTAACAGAGAAAATTCTAAATTCTTGAGGAATATTTAAAGTTTAGGAACACATCCTCTACATTTTCTCTTGATTGTAGTCAAAATACAATACTTATCTCCGTCTGTGTTCATATATTGCTATGTATATTTCATCTTTATTCAAGCCTCAAAACAAGAAGATAGATGATAGTGAAGGAGGTACTGTTATTCTCCTATAAATATATTTGTGTAATAGTTTCTATTTTTTCACTACCTAACTTGTTTACAAGAAAATTCAAATTGAATGAGATTTTAACAGTTTTTTTCTACTTCAATTTTTTTATAAAGTTCACAAAACTTTGCAAAACATTTTGTGAGAATTAAACTCTAAAATTTTAATTTGTTATTATGAAAGAAAGTTTTCTTGTCTGTATAAGAAACTGAAGCTATATATATAAGAAACTAAAATTTAAAAATCATGAAATGGGCACTTATATTATATCCTAGATAAACATAAAAATTTTATACTGACAGTGTGGGTGATGCAAGTTAATTGGGTAAATTATTTTATTCCAAACTTAAGTCCAATTTATCACATAAACTAGTTTAATTGAAGTGCCAAGAAAGCTTGTTTGCTTCATTTTATTCTTTTCAGGCCCATGTGCATTGTGCATGTATGTTGAATAATGGGAAGATAGTTTTCCATATTACAAAAGTATAGCCTTAAAATGTTATAATCAAATAAATGAATATTCCAAATGATACTTTTCATTTGTTAACACCAGTATGATAAGTGAAATGAGTAATACTAAATATGCTATAAGTTTTATAATGGTCAATTAAAATTTGCTTGACAAAATGATATTTATATTGATGACATCAAAAGTGAAATGAAGATGTTGTTTTGACTTATATATAATATGATTTTTCACAAATTTACAAAAATTTTCAAATGTACGCACACATTTTTTCCTAATATTTTGGATCCACATTTACATAAGTTAATACCTCACATTTTGCCTCAATTACCTACACATAACACACTATTATTTTGGATTTAAAATATAAAAATTAATACAGTTGTTTACTTATTATTTATAAAATATATATATATAAAATATTTTGTTTGTGTATGAATACTAGAATGAATTTGGGATGTTTGTCAACAATTACTAATTTATCAAGTATGAAAAAATGTAATACTCAAAATCCACAAGTTCTGTCCTAAACAAGTTCGGTGGCCAAACTTTTTTGTGAATCTTACGTGAAATTTTTAAATGAACACACAATAATTTAATAGCCGACCAATATGAATATGAAATGATGTATTTTTCAAAATATTTTGTGAAGAATTAAATAGCTTGGATATCATATATTTAATAAAAAAAATATGTATAATTAATTAAATATTCACAAAAATGAGTTCATACGAATTCTGTTATTTTTTAAGTTAACACAAATTTTAGGCGGACAAAGCATATGTATTTAATTAATAATATTACCAATTTCAATATTTTGGGCCTTTTTCTAGTTGGTCTTAGTTTATTTCAAACGGCCCCATTAACCAATTCTAGAAGATTCAAGATAAGACAAATTATTTAAACGGCCCAATAACCAATTCTAGAAGGTTCAAGATAACACCAATTCTAGAAACACCAATTCCAGAAGGTTCTAGTTAGCACATTTTTATTATATATATCAAGTTTGATTGTTGTGATTACCATTAGCCTGTGCTTATTAAGATTAGCCTATGCATATTAAGATCTATGGTCCTCTATTGCCAACACTTTTCCACATAGAGCAAACACAATAGTTCTATATAAATCAAAGTTAAAGTGTCCTCTTTAGCATCTACAATATTAAGACATATGGTCCTCGATGGTGGCCAAAACTGTTTCACTGGTGGAGGTCAGTTCAATTTAATTCTTCACTCTCAATTTTATCAATTTGATACACGGATCTAATACTTGGATATGATATTTCCATTTTATAAGTAATATAAGTGATGATTTATATTAATAATATAGTAATATCCTAGATAAACATCAAAATTTAAAAATATCACATAAAGTTGAAGCTATATATATAATAAACTAAAATTTAAAAATCATGAAATGGGCATATTATAACTCATAAAATAATATCCTTGATAAACATCAAAATTTTATATTGACAAGTGTGGGTCATGCAAGTTAATTGGGTATATTATTTTATTCCAAACTTAAGTCCAATTTATCACATAAACTAGTTTAATTGAACGGCCAAGAAAGCTCAATAATCAGATTTTTGCTTCATTTTATTTTTTTTCAGGCCCACGTGCAAGTTTATGTATGTTGAATAATGGGAAGATAGTTTTCCATATTACAAAAGTATAGCCTTAAAATGTTTATAATCAAATAAATGAATATTCCAAATGATACTTTTCATTTGTTAACACTAGTATGATAAGTGAAATGAGTAATACTAAATATGCTATAAGTTTATAATGGTCAATTAAAATTTACTTGACAAAATGATATTTATATTGATGACATCAAAAGTGAAATGAAGATGTTGTTTTGACTTATATATAATATGATTTTTCACAAATTTACAAAATTTTCAAAATGTACGCACACATTTTTTCCTACTATTTTGTATCCACATTTACATAAGTTAATACCTCACATTTTGCCTCAATTACCTACACATAACACACTATTATTTTGGATTTAAAATATAAAATTAATACACTTGTTTACTTATTATTTATAAAATATATAATATATAAAATATTTTGTTTGTGTAAGAATACTAGAATGAATTTAGGATGTTTGTCAACAATTACTAATTTATCAAGTATGAAAAAATGTTATACTCAAAATCCACCAAGTTCTGTCCTAAACAAGTTGGGTGGCCAAACTTTTTTGTGAATGTTACCTAAAATTTTGGTTAAATTTTAAATGAACACACAATAATTTAAAACCGACCAATATGAATATGAAATGATGTATTTTTCAAAAATATTTTGTGAAGAATTAAATAGCTTGGATATCATATATTTAACAAAAAAATATGTATAATTAATTTAATATTCACAAAAATGAGTTCATACAAATTCTGTTATTTTTTAAGTTAACACAAATTTTAGGCGGACAAAACATATGTATTTAATTAATAATATTACCAATTTCAATATTTTGGGCCTTTTTCTAGTTGGTCTTAGTTTATTTCAAACGACCCATTAACCAATTCTAGAAGATTCAAGATAAGACCAATTATTTTAAACGGCCCAATAACCAATTCTAGAAGGTTCAAGATAACACCAATTCTAGAAACACCAATTCGAGAAGGTTCTAGTTAGCACATTTGTTATTATATATATCAAGTTTGATTGTTGTGATTACCATTAGCCTATGCATATTAAGATTAGCCTATGCATATTAAGATCTATGGTCCTCTGTTGCCAACACTTTTCCACATAGAGCAAACACAATAGTTTCTATATAAATTAAAGTTAAAGTGTCCTCTTTAGCATCTACAATATTAAGACATATGGTCCTCGATGGTGGCCAAAACTGTTTCACTGGTGGAGGTCAGTTCAATTTAATTCTTCACTCTCAATTTTATCAATTTGATACACAGATCTGATACTTGGATATTATTTCCATTTTATAAGTAATATAAGTGATGATTTATTTTAATAATATAAGTAATGATTCATAGGGTATATGTGCAGGTTCCTCAAAAGTCATGAGTTGGACACATGTAAGTCGATGGATTGCTATATGATATGGCATTCCATATAATTGGTGACTTTCATTTTAGATGGTGATCAAATTCTAGGTGTATTAGATGAATATTTTTATGATTTCAGTATTTAATTTTATTTATTTAAATAAGACAGGGTTTTAGAAGATGTGTCCAATCACAATGATAAAAGGAAACAAACTCTGGTTGGATAAATATATGTTGATCACTATGTTTATTCTAGTCTAAAACTTAAGAAAATTCCATAATTTTTGTATATAATGTTATCAATTTTGTTTTCTTGCCTCAGTTTATGTTATTTATTAATTATTGTTTACAGGAAACAATGAAGATAATGCTCCATAAAATTAAAGAAGACCCGGGTAAGCAAACCATGAAAACTATATGTATTTTTGTAGTCTTTGTTTGAGATAAAAACTTGAGGCGTGTGCAATTATCTTCATATATATAAACACCATATACTATTAGTAGTGTGTAATTATAATATGTTGGTGTTTAGATTTTAATTTACCGAAAATAACTTTATAGTTGGGGTAACCAGGAATGCTGACCTTCTCCTTTAATCCTTTACTCGAACCCTATGCGCAATCCAGTTGAGACAGGTACTTTCTTTGAAGAGCATGCATACACCTCAGCTTCATATATAAAGTTGCATTAGAACAGGGTCTTGCTTCATTATGAAATAAGAATACGGTATGTTTTCAACCAATTCCTCATTTTTTATTGAATGATCAGCAAGGAAGCAAGGTTGGTGCTACTAGTTGACCGCCAGGATTACACTGGAGTTCTGATGCTTAGTGGGACTAGCATTACCAAATAAGGTTTTTGTTATTTGAGTTCCAGAGATGAGTTGGTTTTTCCCGATGGTTGTGCTTATGTATCCTTGTTCTTGTTTGATAGTGTTCCCTTTGGAGTTGGTAAAATTTTATTTGGTGTTCATTGGTATATTGATTGTTGTTTAAAATTTCCTTAGCGGGTCACTTTATAGATTTTCCAAACAGTTGGTGCACCACCTAAGTTCTATAACAGTTAATGTCGAAACACAAGTTGAAGACTTTTACAAGGAAATTTGGAAAAAAGAAGTGGCAAGACACTTGTGGATGGCATGTAGTTATTCAAATAAGCAATATAAAAAGTTAGAAATTTGTAACAGAGAAAATTCTAAATTCTTGAGGAATATTTAAAAGTTTAGGAACACATCCTCTACATTTTCTCTTGATTGTAGTCAAAATACAATACTTATCTCCGTCTGTGTTCATATATTGCTATGTATATTTCAGCTTTATTCAAGCCTCAAAACAAGAAGATAGATGAATAGTGAAGGAGGTACTGTTATTCTCCTATAAATATATTTGTGTAATAGTTTCTTATTTTTTCACTACCTAACTTGTTTACAAGAAAATTCAAATTGAATGAGATTTTAACAGTTTTTTTCTACTTCAATTTTTTATAAAGTTCACAAAACTTGCAAAAATTTTGTGAGAATTAAACTCTAAAATTTTAATTTGTTATTATGAAAGAAAGTTTTCTTGTCTGTATAAGAAGCTGAAGCTATATATATAAGAAACTAAAATTTAAAAATCATGAAATGGGCACTATACTATAATATATCCTAGATAAACATCAAAATTTTATACTGACAAGTGTGGGTGATGCAAGTTAATTGGGTAAATTATTTTATTCCAAACTTAAGTCCAATTTATCAGATAAACTAGTTTAATTGAAGTGCCAAGAAAGCTTGTTTGCTTCATTTTATTCTTTTCAGGCCCATGTGCATGTGCATGTATGTTGAATAATGGGAAGATAGTTTTCCATATTACAAAAGTATAGCCTTAAAATGTTTATAATCAAATAAATGAATATTCCAAATGATACTTTTCATTTGTTAACACCAGTATGATAAGTGAAATGAGTAATACTAAATATGCTATAAGTTTATAATGGTCAATTAAAATTTGCTTGACAAAATGATATTTATATTGATGACATCAAAAGTGAAATGAAGATGTTGTTTTGACTTATATATAATATGATTTTTCACAAATTTACAAAATTTTCAAAATGTACGCACACATTTTTTCCTAATATTTTGGATCCACATTTACATAAGTTAATACCTCACATTTTGCCTCAATTACCTACACATAACACACTATTATTTTGGATTTAAAATATAAAATTAATACAGTTGTTTACTTATTATTTATAAAATATATAATATATAAAATATTTTGTTTGTGTATGAATACTAGAATGAATTTGGGATGTTTGTCAACAATTACTAATTTATCAAGTATGAAAAAATGTAATACTCAAAATCCACCAAGTTCTGTCCTAAACAAGTTGGGTGGCCAAACTTTTTTGTGAATCTTACCTAAAATTTTGGTGAAATTTTAAATGAACACACAATAATTTAAATCCGACCAATATGAATATGAAATGATGTATTTTTCAAAAATATTTTGTGAAGAATTAAATAGCTTGGATATCATATATTTAATAAAAAAATATGTATAATTAATTAATATTCACAAAAATGAGTTCATACGAATTCTGTTATTTTTTAAGTTAACACAAATTTTAGGCGGACAAAGCATATGTATTTAATTAATAATATTACCAATTTCAATATTTTGGGCCTTTTTCTAGTTGGTCTTAGTTTATTTCAAACGGCCCATTAACCAATTCTAGAAGATTCAAGATAAGACAAATTATTTTAAACGGCCCAATAACCAATTCTAGAAGGTTCAAGATAACACCAATTCTAGAAACACCAATTCCAGAAGGTTCTAGTTAGCACATTTTTTATTATATATATCAAGTTTGATTGTTGTGATTACCATTAGCCTGTGCTTATTAAGATTAGCCTATGCATATTAAGATCTATGGTCCTCTATTGCCAACACTTTTCCACATAGAGCAAACACAATAGTTTCTATATAAATCAAAGTTAAAGTGTCCTCTTTAGCATCTACAATATTAAGACATATGGTCCTCGATGGTGGCCAAAACTGTTTCACTGGTGGAGGTCAGTTCAATTTAATTCTTCACTCTCAATTTTATCAATTTGATACACGGATCTAATACTTGGATATGATATTTCCATTTTATAAGTAATATAAGTGATGATTTATATTAATAATATAAGTAATATCCTAGATAAACATCAAAATTTAAAAATATCACATAAAGCTGAAGCTATATATATAATAAACTAAAATTTAAAAATCATGAAATGGGCATATTATAACTCATAAAATAATATCCTTGATAAACATCAAAATTTTATATTGACAAGTGTGGGTCATGCAAGTTAATTGGGTATATTATTTTATTCCAAACTTAAGTCCAATTTATCACATAAACTAGTTTAATTGAACGGCCAAGAAAGCTCAATAATCAGATTTTTGCTTCATTTTATTTTTTCATGTGTATGTATGTTGAATAATGGGAAGATAGTTTTCCATATTACAAAAGTATAGCCTTAAAATGTTTATAATCAAATAAATGAATATTCCAAATGATACTTTTCATTTGTTAACACTAGTATGATAAGTGAAATGAGTAATACTAAATATGCTATAAGTTTATAATGGTCAATTAAAATTTACTTGACAAAATGATATTTATATTGATGACATCAAAAGTGAAATGAAGATGTTGTTTTGACTTATATATAATATGATTTTTCACAAATTTACAAAATTTTCAAAATGTACGCACACATTTTTTCCTACTATTTTGTATCCACATTTACATAAGTTAATACCTCACATTTTGCCTCAATTACCTACACATAACACACTATTATTTTGGATTTAAAATATAAAATTAATACACTTGTTTACTTATTATTTATAAAATATATAATATATAAAATATTTTGTTTGTGTAAGAATACTAGAATGAATTTAGGATGTTTGTCAACAATTACTAATTTATCAAGTATGAAAAAATGTTATACTCAAAATCCACCAAGTTCTGTCCTAAACAAGTTGGGTGGCCAAACTTTTTTGTGAATGTTACCTAAAATTTTGGTTAAATTTTAAATGAACACACAATAATTTAAAACCGACCAATATGAATATGAAATGATGTATTTTTCAAAAATATTTTGTGAAGAATTAAATAGCTTGGATATCATATATTTAACAAAAAAATATGTATAATTAATTTAATATTCACAAAAATGAGTTCATACAAATTCTGTTATTTTTTAAGTTAACACAAATTTTAGGCGGACAAAACATATGTATTTAATTAATAATATTACCAATTTCAATATTTTGGGCCTTTTTCTAGTTGGTCTTAGTTTATTTCAAACGACCCATTAACCAATTCTAGAAGATTCAAGATAAGACCAATTATTTTAAACGGCCCAATAACCAATTCTAGAAGGTTCAAGATAACACCAATTCTAGAAACACCAATTCGAGAAGGTTCTAGTTAGCACATTTGTTATTATATATATCAAGTTTGATTAGTTGTGATTACCATTAGCCTATGCATATTAAGATTAGCCTATGCATATTAAGATCTATGGTCCTCTGTTGCCAACACTTTCCACATAGAGCAAACACAATAGTTTCTATATAAATTAAAGTTAAAGTGTCCTCTTTAGCATCTACAATATTAAGACATATGGTCCTCGATGGTGGCCAAAACTGTTTCACTGGTGGAGGTCAGTTCAATTTAATTCTTCACTCTCAATTTTATCAATTTGATACACAGATCTGATACTCGGATATTATATTTCCATTTTATAAGTAATATAAGTGATGATTTATTTTAATAATATAAGTAATGATTCACGTATATGTGCAGGTTCCTCAAAAGTCATGAGTTGGACACATGTAAGTCGATGGATTGCTATATGATATGGCATTCCATATAATTGGTGACTTTCATTTTTAGATGGTGATCAAATTCTAGGTGTTTTAGATGAATATTTTTTATGATTTCAGTATTTAATTTTATTTATATTTAAATAAGACAGGGTTTTAGAAGATGTGTCCAATCACAATGATAAAAGGAAACAAACTCTGGTTGGATAAATATATGTTGATCACTATGTTTATTCTAGTCTAAAACTTAAAGAAAATTCCATAATTTTTGTATATAATGTTATCAATTTTGTTTTCTTGCCTCAGTTTATGTTATTTATTAATTATTGTTTACAGGAAACAATGAAGATAATGCTCCATAAAATTAAAGAAGACCCGGGTAAGCAAACCATGAAAACTATATGTATTTTTGCAGTCTTTGTTTGAGATAAAAACTTGAGGCGTGTGCAATTATCTTCATATATATAAACACCATATACTATTAGTAGTGTGTAATTATAATATGTTGGTATTTAGATTTTAATTTACGAAAATAACTTTATAGTTGGGGTAACCAGGAATGCTGACCTTCTCCTTTAATCCTTTACTCCAACCCTATGCGCAATCCAGTTGAGACAGGTACTTTCTTTGAAGAGCATGCATACACCTCAGCTTCATATATAAAGTTGCATTAGAACAGGGTCTTGCTTCATTATGAAATAAGAATACGGTATGTTTTCAACCAATTCCTCATTTTTTATTGAATGATCATCAAGGAAGCAAGGTTGGTGCTACTGTTGACCGCGAGGATTGCACTGGAGTTCTGATGCTTAGTGGGACTAGCATTACCAAATAAGGTTTTTGTTATTTGAGTTCCAGAGATGAGTTGGTTTTTCCCGACGGTTGTGCTTATGTATCCTTGTTCTTGTTTGATAGTGTTCCCTTTGGAAGTTGGTAAAAATTTTATTTGGTGTTCATTGGTATATTGATTGTTGTTTAAAATTTCCTTAGCGCGTCACTTTATAGATTTTCCAAACAGTTGGTGCACCACCTAAGTTCTATAACAGTTAATGTCGAAACACAAGTTGAAGACTTTTACAAGGAAATTTGGAAAAAAGAAGTGGCAAGACACTTGTGGATGGCATGTAGTTATTCAAATAAGCAATATAAAAAGTTAGAAATTTGTAACAGAGAAAATTCTAAATTCTTGAGGAATATTTAAAAGTTTAGGAACACATCATCTACATTTTCTCTTGATTGTAGTCAAAATACAATACTTATCTCCGTCTGTGTTCATATATTGCTATGTATATTTCAGCTTTATTCAAGCCTCAAAACAAGAAGATAGATGAATAGTGAAGGAGGTACTGTTATTCTCCTATAAATATATTTGTGTAATAGTTTCTTATTTTTTCACTACCTAACTTGTTTACAAGAAAATTCAAATTGAATGAGATTTTAACAGTTTTTTTCTACTTCAATTTTTTTATAAAGTTCACAAAACTTGCAAAAATTTTGTGAGAATTAAACTCTAAAATTTTAATTTGTTATTATGAAAGAAAGTTTTCTTGTCTGTATAAGAAGCTGAAGCTATATATATAAGAAACTAAAATTTAAAAATCATGAAATGGGCACATTATAACTCATAAAATAATATCCTAGATAAACATCAAAATTTTATATTGACAAGTGTGGGTGATGCAAGTTAATTGGGTAAATTATTTTATTCCAAACTTAAGTCCAATTTATCAGATAAACTAGTTTAATTGAAGTGCCAAGCAAAGCTTGTTTGCTTCATTTTATTCTTTTTCAGGCCCATGTGCATGTGCATGTATGTTGAATAATGGGAAGATAGTTTTCCATATTACAAAAGTATAGCCTTAAAATGTTTATAATCAAATAAATGAATATTCCAAATGATACTTTTCATTTGTTAACACCAGTATGATAAGTGAAATGAGTAATACTAAATATGCTATAAGTTTATAATGGTCAATTAAAATTTGCTTGACAAAATGATATTTATATTGATGACATCAAAAGTGAAATGAAGATGTTGTTTTGACTTATATATAATATGATTTTTCACAAATTTACAAAATTTTCAAAATGTACGCACACATTTTTTCCTACTATTTTGGATCCACATTTACATAAGTTAATACCTCACATTTTGCCTCAATTACCTACACATAACACACTATTATTTTGGATTTAAAATATAAAATTAATACAGTTGTTTACTTATTATTTATAAAATATATAATATATAAAATATTTTGTTTGTGTATGAATACTAGAATGAATTTGGGATGTTTGTCAACAATTACTAATTTATCAAGTATGAAAAAATGTAATACTCAAAATCCACCAAGTTCTGTCCTAAACAAGTTGGGTGGCCAAACTTTTTTGTGAATCTTACCTAAAATTTTGGTGAAATTTTAAATGAACACACAATAATTTAAATCCGACCAATATGAATATGAAATGATGTATTTTTCAAAAATATTTTGTGAAGAATTAAATAGCTTGGATATCATATATTTAACAAAAAAATATGTATAATTAATTTAATATTCACAAAAATGAGTTCATACGAATTCTGTTATTTTTTAAGTTAACACAAATTTTAGGCCGACAAAGCATATGTATTTAATTAATAATATTAACAATTTCAATATTTTGGGCCTTTTTCTAGTTGGTCTTAGTTTATTTCAAACGGCCCATTAACCAATTCTAGAAGATTCAAGATAAGACCAATTATTTTAAACGGCCCAATAACCAATTCTAGAAGGTTCAAGATAACACCAATTCTAGAAACACCAATTCCAGAAGGTTCTAGTTAGCACATTTGTTATTATATATATCAAGTTTGATTGTTGTGATTACCATTAGCCTAGTGCTTATTAAGATTAGCCTATGCATATTAAGATCTATGGTCCTCTATTGCCAACACTTTTCCACATAGAGCAAACACAATAGTTTCTATATAAATCAAAGTTAAAGTGTCCTCTTTAGCATCTACAATATTAAGACATATGGTCCTCGATGGTGGCCAAAACTGTTTCACTGGTGGAGGTCAGTTCAATTTAATTCTTCACTCTCAATTTTATCAATTTGATACACGGATCTGATACTTGGATATGATATTTCCATTTTATAAGTAATATAAGTGATGATTTATATTAATAATATAAGTAATATCCTAGATAAACATCAAAATTTAAAAATATCACATAAAGCTGAAGCTATATATATAATAAACTAAAATTTAAAAATCATGAAATGGGCATATTATAACTCATAAAATAATATCCTTGATAAACATCAAAATTTTATATTGACAAGTGTGGGTCATGCAAGTTAATTGGGTATATTATTTTATTCCAAACTTAAGTCCAATTTATCACATAAACTAGTTTAATTGAAGTGCCAAGAAAGCTCAATAATCAGATTTTTGCTTCATTTTATTTTTTTTCAGGCCCATGTGCATGTGTATGTATGTTGAATAATGGGAAGATAGTTTTCCATATTACAAAAGTATAGCCTTAAAATGTTTATAATCAAATAAATGAATATTCCAAATGATACTTTTCATTTGTTAACACTAGTATGATAAGTGAAATGAGTAATACTAAATATGCTATAAGTTTATAATGGTCAATTAAAATTTACTTGACAAAATGATATTTATATTGATGACATCAAAAGTGAAATGAAGATGTTGTTTTGACTTATATATAATATGATTTTTCACAAATTTACAAAATTTTCAAAATGTACGCACACATTTTTTCCTACTATTTTGTATCCACATTTACATAAGTTAATACCTCACATTTTGCCTCAATTACCTACACATAACACACTATTATTTTGGATTTAAAATATAAAATTAATACACTTGTTTACTTATTATTTATAAAATATATAATATATAAAATATTTTGTTTGTGTAAGAATACTAGAATGAATTTAGGATGTTTGTCAACAATTACTAATTTATCAAGTATGAAAAAATGTTATACTCAAAATCCACCAAGTTCTGTCCTAAACAAGTTGGGTGGCCAAACTTTTTTGTGAATGTTACCTAAAATTTTGGTTAAATTTTAAATGAACACACAATAATTTAAAACCGACCAATATGAATATGAAATGATGTATTTTTCAAAAATATTTTGTGAAGAATTAAATAGCTTGGATATCATATATTTAACAAAAAAATATGTATAATTAATTTAATATTCACAAAAATGAGTTCATACAAATTCTGTTATTTTTTAAGTTAACACAAATTTTAGGCGGACAAAACATATGTATTTAATTAATAATATTACCAATTTCAATATTTTGGGCCTTTTTCTAGTTGGTCTTAGTTTATTTCAAACGACCCATTAACCAATTCTAGAAGATTCAAGATAAGACCAATTATTTTAAACGGCCCAATAACCAATTCTAGAAGGTTCAAGATAACACCAATTCTAGAAACACCAATTCGAGAAGGTTCTAGTTAGCACATTTGTTATTATATATATCAAGTTTGATTATTGTGATTACCATTAGCCTATGCATATTAAGATTAGCCTATGCATATTAAGATCTATGGTCCTCTGTTGCCAACACTTTTCCACATAGAGCAAACACAATAGTTTCTATATAAATTAAAGTTAAAGTGTCCTCTTTAGCATCTACAATATTAAGACATATGGTCCTCGATGGTGGCCAAAACTGTTTCACTGGTGGAGGTCAGTTCAATTTAATTCTTCACTCTCAATTTTATCAATTTGATACACAGATCTGATACTTGGATATTATTTTCCATTTTATAAGTAATATAAGTGATGATTTATTTTAATAATATAAGTAATGATTCACGTATATGTGCAGGTTCCTCAAAAGTCATGAGTTGGACACATGTAAGTAGTAGATGGATTGCTATATGATATGGCATTCCATATAATTGGTGACTTTCATTTTTAGATGGTGATCAAATTCTAGGTGTATTAGATGAATATTTTTATGATTTCAGTATTTAATTTTATTTATATTTAAATAAGACAGGATTTTAGAAGATGTGTCCAATCACAATGATAAAAGGAAACAAACTCTGGTTGGATAAATATATGTTGATCACTATGTTTATTCTAGTCTAAAACTTAAAGAAAATTCCATAATTTTTGTATATAATGTTATCAATTTTGTTTTCTTGCCTCAGTTTATGTTATTTATTAATTATTGTTTACAGGAAACAATGAAGATAATGCTCCATAAAATTAAAGAAGACCCGGGTAAGCAAACCATGAAAACTATATGTATTTTTGTAGTCTTTGTTTGAGATAAAAACTTGAGGCGTGTGCAATTATCTTCATATATATAAACACCATATACTATTAGTAGTGTGTAATTATAATATGTTGGTGTTTAGATTTTAATTTACGAAAATAACTTTATAGTTGGGGTAACCAGGAATGCTGACCTTCTCCTTTAATCCTTTACTCGAACCCTATGCGCAATCCAGTTGAGACAGGTACTTTCTTTGAAGAGCATGCATACACCTCAGCTTCATATATAAAGTTGCATTAGAACAGGGTCTTGCTTCATTATGAAATAAGAATACTGGTATGTTTTCAACCAATTCCTCATTTTTTATTGAATGATCAGCAAGGAAGCAAGGTTGGTGCTACTGTTGACCGCCAGGATTACACTGGAGTTCTGATGCTTAGTGGGACTAGCATTACCAAATAAGGTTTTTGTTATTTGAGTTCCAGAGATGAGTTGGTTTTTCCCGACGGTTGTGCTTATGTATCCTTGTTCTTGTTTGATAGTGTTCCCTTTGGAATTGGTAAAAATTTTATTTGGTGTTCATTGGTATATTGATTGTTGTTTAAAATTTCCTTAGGGCGTCACTTTATAGATTTTCCAAACAGTTGGTGCACCACCTAAGTTCTATAACAGTTAATGTCGAAACACAAGTTGAAGACTTTTACAAGGAAATTTGGAAAAAAGAAGTGGCAAGACACTTGTGGATGGCATGTAGTTATTCAAATAAGCAATATAAAAAGTTAGAAATTTGTAACAGAGAAAATTCTAAATTCTTGAGGAATATTTAAAAGTTTAGGAACACATCCTCTACATTTTCTCTTGATTGTAGTCAAAATACAATACTTATCTCCGTCTGTGTTCATATATTGCTATGTATATTTCAGCTTTATTCAAGCCTCAAAACAAGAAGATAGATGAATAGTGAAGGAGGTACTGTTATTCTCCTATAAATATATTTGTGTAATAGTTTCTTATTTTTTCACTACCTAACTTGTTTACAAGAAAATTCAAATTGAATGAGATTTTAACAGTTTTTTTCTACTTCAATTTTTTTATAAAGTTCACAAAACTTGCAAAAATTTTGTGAGAATTAAACTCTAAAATTTTAATTTGTTATTATGAAAGAAAGTTTTCTTGTCTGTATAAGAAGCTGAAGCTATATATATAAGAAACTAAAATTTAAAAATCATGAAATGGGCACATTATAACTCATAAAATAATATCCTAGATAAACATCAAAATTTTATACTGACAAGTGTGGGTGATGCAAGTTAATTGGGTAAATTATTTTATTCCAAACTTAAGTCCAATTTATCAGATAAACTAGTTTAATTGAAGTGCCAAGAAAGCTTGTTTGCTTCATTTTATTCTTTTTCAGGCCCATGTGCATGTGCATGTATGTTGAATAATGGGAAGATAGTTTTCCATATTACAAAAGTATAGCCTTAAAATGTTTATAATCAAATAAATGAATATTCCAAATGATACTTTTCATTTGTTAACACCAGTATGATAAGTGAAATGAGTAATACTAAATATGCTATAAGTTTATAATGGTCAATTAAAATTTGCTTGACAAAATGATATTTATATTGATGACATCAAAAGTGAAATGAAGATGTTGTTTTGACTTATATATAATATGATTTTTCACAAATTTACAAAATTTTCAAAATGTACGCACACATTTTTTCCTAATATTTTGGATCCACATTTACATAAGTTAATACCTCACATTTTGCCTCAATTACCTACACATAACACACTATTATTTTGGATTTAAAATATAAAATTAATACAGTTGTTTACTTATTATTTATAAAATATATAATATATAAAATATTTTGTTTGTGTATGAATACTAGAATGAATTTGGGATGTTTGTCAACAATTACTAATTTATCAAGTATGAAAAAATGTAATACTCAAAATCCACCAAGTTCTGTCCTAAACAAGTTGGGTGGCCAAACTTTTTTGTGAATCTTACCTAAAATTTTGGTGAAATTTTAAATGAACACACAATAATTTAAATCCGACCAATATGAATATGAAATGATGTATTTTTCAAAAATATTTTGTGAAGAATTAAATAGCTTGGATATCATATATTTAACAAAAAAATATGTATAATTAATTAATATTCACAAAAATGAGTTCATAGCGAATTCTGTTATTTTTTAAGTTAACACAAATTTTAGGCGGACAAAGCATATGTATTTAATTAATAATATTACCAATTTCAATATTTTGGG
This sequence comes from Apium graveolens, assembly GCF_009905375.1. Lineage (NCBI taxonomy): Eukaryota > Viridiplantae > Streptophyta > Magnoliopsida > Apiales > Apiaceae > Apium > Apium graveolens. The sequence continues at coordinate 33,133 of NW_027418931.1, forward strand.
CCTTTTTCTAGTTGGACTTAGTTTATTTCAAACGGCCCATTAACCAATTCTAGAAGATTCAAGATAAGACAAATTATTTTAAACGGCCCAATAACCAATTCTAGAAGGTTCAAGATAACACCAATTCTAGAAACACCAATTCCAGAAGGTTCTAGTTAGCACATTTTTATTATATATATCAAGTTTGATTGTTGTGATTACCATTAGCCTGTGCTTATTAAGATTAGCCTATGCATATTAAGATCTATGGTCCTCTATTGCCAACACTTTTCCACATAGAGCAAACACAATAGTTTCTATATAAATCAAAGTTAAAGTGTCCTCTTTAGCATCTACAATATTAAGACATATGGTCCTCGATGGTGGCCAAAACTGTTTCACTGGTGGAGGTCAGTTCAATTTAATTCTTCACTCTCAATTTTATCAATTTGATACACGGATCTAATACTTGGATATGATATTTCCATTTTATAAGTAATATAAGTGATGATTTATATTAATAATATAAGTAATATCCTAGATAAACATCAAAATTTAAAAATATCACATAAAGCTGAAGCTATATATATAATAAACTAAAATTTAAAAATCATGAAATGGGCATATTATAACTCATAAAATAATATCCTTGATAAACATCAAAATTTTATATTGACAAGTGTGGGTCATGCAAGTTAATTGGGTATATTATTTTATTCCAAACTTAAGTCCAATTTATCACATAAACTAGTTTAATTGAACTGCCAAGAAAGCTCAATAATCAGATTTTTGCTTCATTTTATTTTTTTTCAGGCCCATGTGCATATGAATGTATGTTGAATAATGGGAAGATAGTTTTCCATATTACAAAAGTATAGGCTTAAAATGTTTATAATCAAATAAATGAATATTCCAAATGATACTTTTCATTTGTTAACACTAGTATGATAAGTGAAATGAGTAATACTAAATATGCTATAAGTTTATAATGGTCAATTAAAATTTACTTGACAAAATGATATTTATATTGATGACATCAAAAGTGAAATGAAGATGTTGTTTTGACTTATATATAATATGATTTTTCACAAATTTACAAAATTTTCAAAATGTACGCACACATTTTTTCCTACTATTTTGGATCCACATTTACATAAGTTAATACCTCACATTTTGCCTCAATTACCTACACATAACACACTATTATTTTGGATTTAAAATATAAAATTAATACACTTGTTTACTTATTATTTATAAAATATATAATATATAAAATATTATGTTTGTGTAATGAATACTAGAATGAATTTAGGATGTTTGTCAACAATTACTAATTTATCATGTATGAAAAAATGTTATACTCAAAATCCACCAAGTTCTGTCCTAAACAAGTTGGGTGGCCAAACTTTTTTCTGAATGTTACCTAAAATTTTGATTAAATTTTAAAGGAACACACAATAATTTAAAACCGACCAATATGAATATGAAATGATGTATTTTTCAAAAATATTTTGTGAAGAATTAAATAGCTTGGATATCATATATTTAACAAAAAAATATGTATAATTAATTTAATATTCACAAAAATGAGTTGATACAAATTCTGTTATTTTTAAGTTAACACAAATTTTAGGCGGATAAAACATATGTATTAATTAATAATATTACCAATTTCAATATTTTGGGCCTTTTTCTAGTTGGTCTTAGTTTATTTCAAACGACCCATTAACCAATTCTAGAAGATTCAAGATAAGACCAATTATTTTAACGACCCAATAATTAAATATGTTGGTATTTAGATTTTAATTTACGAAAATAACTTTATAGTTGGGGTAACCAGGAATGCTGACCTTCTCCTTTAATCCTTTACTCCAACCCTATGCGCAATCCAGTTGAGACAGGTACTTTCTTTGAAGAGCATGCATACACCTCAGCTTCATATAAAAGTTGCATTAGAACAGGGTCTTGCTTCATTATGAAATAAGAATACGGTATGTTTTCAACCAATTCCTCATTTTTTATGGAATGATCATCAAGGAAGCAAGGTTGGTGCTACTGTTGACCGCCAGGTTTGCACTGGAGTTCTGATGCTTAGTGGGACTAGCATTACCAAATAAGGTTTTTGTTATTTGAGTTCCAGAGATGAGTTGGTTTTTCCGGACGGTTGTGCTTATGTATCCTTGTTCTTGTTTGATAGTGTTCCCTTTGGAATTTGGAATTGGTAAAAAAATTATTTGGTGTTCATTATTATATTGATTGTTGTTTAAAATTTCCTTACCGCGTCACTTTATAGATTTTCCAAACAGTTGGTGCACCACCTAAGTTCTATAACAGTTAATGTCGAAACACAAGTTGAAGACTTTTACAAGGAAATTTGGAAAAAAGAAGTGGCAAGACACTTGTGGATAGCATGTAGTTATTCAAATAAGCAATATAAAAAGTTAGAAATTTGTAACAGAGAAAATTTTAAATTCTTGAGGAATATTTAAAAGTTTAGGAACACATCCACTACATTTTCTCTTGATTGTAGTCAAAATACAATACTTATCTCCGTCTGTGTTCATATATTGCTATGTATATTTCAGCTTTATTCAAGCCTCAAAACAAGAAGATAGATGAATAGTGAAGGAGGTACTGTTATTCTCCTATAAATATATTTGTGTAATAGTTTCTTATTTTTTCACTACCTAACTTGTTTACAAGAAAATTCAAATTGAATGAGATTTTAACGAGTTTTTTTTCTACTTCAATTTTTTTATAAAGTTCACAAAACTTGCAAAAATTTTGTGAGAATCAAACTCTAAAATTTTAATTTGTTATTATGAAAGAAAGTTTTCTTTTCTGTATAAGAAGCTGAAGCTATATATATAAGAAACTAATATTTAAAAATCATGAAATGGGCACATTATAACTCATAAAATAATATCCTAGATAAACATCAAAATTTTATATTGACAAGTGTGGGTGATGCAAGTTAATTGGGTAAATTATTTTATTCCAAACTTAAGTCCAATTTATCAGATAAACTAGTTTAATTGAAGTGCCAAGAAAGCTTGTTTGCTTCATTTTATTCTTTTTCAGGCCCATGTGCATGTGCATGTATGTTGAATAATGGGAAGATAGTTTTCCATATTACAAAAGTATAGCCTTAAAATGTTTATAATCAAATAAATGAATATTCCAAATGATACTTTTCATTTGTTAACACCAGTATGATAAGTGAAATGAGTAATACTAAATATGCTATAAGTTTATAATGGTCAATTAAAATTTGCTTGACAAAATGATATTTATATTGATGACATCAAAAGTGAAATGAAGATGTTGTTTTGACTTATATATAATATGATTTTTCACAAATTTACAAAATTTTCAAAATGTACGCACACATTTTTTCCTACTATTTTGGATCCACATTTACATAAGTTAATACCTCACATTTTGCCTCAATTACCTACACATAACACACTATTATTTTGGATTTAAAATATAAAATTAATACAGTTGTTTACTTATTATTTATAAAATATATATATATAAAATATTTTGTTTGTGTATGAATACTAGAATGAATTTGGGATGTTTGTCAACAATTACTAATTTATCAAGTATGAAAAAATGTAATACTCAAAATCCACCAAGTTCTGTCCTAAACAAGTTGGGTGGCCAAACTTTTTTGTGAATCTTACCTAAAATTTTGGTGAAATTTTAAATGAACACACAATAATTTAAATCCGACCAATATGAATATGAAATGATGTATTTTTCAAAAATATTTTGTGAAGAATTAAATAGCTTGGATATCATATATTTAACAAAAAAATATGTATAATTAATTAATATTCACAAAAATGAGTTCATACGAATTCTGTTATTTTTTAAGTTAACACAAATTTTAGGCGGACAAAGCATATGTATTTAATTAATAATATTACCAATTTCAATATTTTGGGCCTTTTTCTAGTTGGTCTTAGTTTATTTCAAACGGCCCATTAACCAATTCTAGAAGATTCAAGATAAGACAAATTATTTTAAACGGCCCAATAACCAATTCTAGAAGGTTCAAGATAACACCAATTCTAGAAACACCAATTCCAGAAGGTTCTAGTTAGCACATTTTTTATTATATATATCAAGTTTGATTGTTGTGATTACCATTAGCCTGTGCTTATTAAGATTAGCCTATGCATATTAAGATCTATGGTCCTCTATTGCCAACACTTTTCCACATAGAGCAAACACAATAGTTTCTATATAAATCAAAGTTAAAGTGTCCTCTTTAGCATCTACAATATTAAGACATATGGTCCTCGATGGTGGCCAAAACTGTTTCACTGGTGGAGGTCAGTTCAATTTAATTCTTCACTCTCAATTTTATCAATTTGATACACGGATCTGATACTTGGATATGATATTTCCATTTTATAAGTAATATAAGTGATGATTTATATTAATAATATAAGTAATATCCTAGATAAACATCAAAATTTAAAAATATCACATAAAGCTGAAGCTATATATATAATAAACTAAAATTTAAAAATCATGAAATGGGCATATTATAACTCATAAAATAATATCCTTGATAAACATCAAAATTTTATATTGACAAGTGTGGGTCATGCAAGTTAATTGGGTATATTATTTTATTCCAAACTTAAGTCCAATTTATCACATAAACTAGTTTAATTGAACTGCCAAGAAAGCTCAATAATCAGATTTTTGCTTCATTTTATTTTTTTTCAGGCCCATGTGCATGTGTATGTATGTTGAATAATGGGAAGATAGTTTTCCATATTACAAAAGTATAGCCTTAAAATGTTTATAATCAAATAAATGAATATTCCAAATGATACTTTTCATTTGTTAACACTAGTATGATAAGTGAAATGAGTAATACTAAATATGCTATAAGTTTATAATGGTCAATTAAAATTTACTTGACAAAATGATATTTATATTGATGACATCAAAAGTGAAATGAAGATGTTGTTTTGACTTATATATAATATGATTTTTCACAAATTTACAAAATTTTCAAAATGTACGCACACATTTTTTCCTACTATTTTGTATCCACATTTACATAAGTTAATACCTCACATTTTGCCTCAATTACCTACACATAACACACTATTATTTTGGATTTAAAATATAAAATTAATACACTTGTTTACTTATTATTTATAAAATATATAATATATAAAATATTTTGTTTGTGTAAGAATACTAGAATGAATTTAGGATGTTTGTCAACAATTACTAATTTATCAAGTATGAAAAAATGTTATACTCAAAATCCACCAAGTTCTGTCCTAAACAAGTTGGGTGGCCAAACTTTTTTTGAATGTTACCTAAAATTTTGGTTAAATTTTAAATGAACACACAATAATTTAAAACCGACCAATATGAATATGAAATGATGTATTTTTCAAAAATATTTTGTGAAGAATTAAATAGCTTGGATATCATATATTTAACAAAAAAATATGTATAATTAATTTAATATTCACAAAAATGAGTTCATACAAATTCTGTTATTTTTTAAGTTAACACAAATTTTAGGCGGACAAAACATATGTATTTAATTAATAATATTACCAATTTCAATATTTTGGGCCTTTTTCTAGTTGGTCTTAGTTTATTTCAAACGACCCATTAACCAATTCTAGAAGATTCAAGATAAGACCAATTATTTTAAACGGCCCAATAACCAATTCTAGAAGGTTCAAGATAACACCAATTCTAGAAACACCAATTCGAGAAGGTTCTAGTTAGCACATTTTTTATTATATATATCAAGTTTGATTGTTGTGATTACCATTAGCCTATGCATATTAAGATTAGCCTATGCATATTAAGATCTATGGTCCTCTGTTGCCAACACTTTTCCACATAGAGCAAACACAATAGTTTCTATATAAATCAAAGTTAAAGTGTCCTCTTTAGCATCTACAATATTAAGACATATGGTCCTCGATGTTGGCCAAAACTGTTTCACTGGTGGAGGTCAGTTCAATTTAATTCTTCACTCTCAATTTTATCAATTTCATACACCGATCTGATACTTGGATATGATTTTTCCATTTTATAAGTAATATAAGTGATGATTTATTTTAATAATATAAGTAATGATTCATTTTAGGGGTATATATGCAGGTTCCTCAAAAGTCATGAGTTGGGCACATGTAAGTAGTAGATGGATTGCTATATGATATGGCATTCCATATAATTGGTGACTTTTCATTTTTAGATGGTGATCAAATTCTAGGTGTATTAGATGAATATTATTTATGATTTCAGTATTTAATTTTATTTATTTAAATAAGACAGGATTTTAGAAGATGTGTCCAATCAGAATGATAAAAGGAAACAAACTCTGGTTGGATAAATATATGTTGATCACTATGTTTATTCTAGTCCAAAACTTAAAGAAAATTCCATAATTTTTGTATATAATGTTATCAATTTTGTTTTCTTTCCACAGTTTATATTATTTATTAATTATTGTTTACAGGAAACAATGAAGATAATGCTCCAAAAATTAAAGAAGACCCAGGTAAGCAAACCATGAAAACTCTATGTATTTTTGTAGTCTTTGTTTGAGATACAAACTTGAGGCGTGTGCAATTATCTTCATATATATAAACACCATATACTATTAGTAGTGTGTAATTATAATATGTTGGTGTTTAGATTTTAATTTACCAAACTAACTTTATAGTTGGGGTAACCAGGAATGCTGACCTTCTCCTTTAATCCTTTACTCGAACCCTATGCGCAATCCAGTTGAGACAGGTACTTTCTTTGAAGAGCATGCATACACCTCAGCTTCATATATAAATTTGCATTAGAACAGGGTCTTGCTTCATTATGAAATAAGAATACGGTATGTTTTCAACCAATTCCTCATTTTTTATTGAATGATCAGCAAGGAAGCAAGGTTGGTGCTACTGTTGACCGCCAGGATTACACTGGAGTTCTGATGCTTAGTGGGACTAGCATTACCAAATAAGGTTTTTGTTATTTGAGTTCCAGAGATGAGTTGGTTTTTCCCGATGGTTGTGCTTATGTATCCTTGTTCTTGTTTGATAGTGTTCCCTTTGGAGTTGGTAAAAATTTTATTTGGTGTTCATTGGTATATTGATTGTTGTTTAAAATTTCCTTAGCGCGTCACTTTATAGATTTTCCAAACAGTTGGTGCACCACCTAAGTTCTATAACAGTTAATGTCGAAACACAAGTTGAAGACTTTTACAAGGAAATTTGGAAAAAAGAAGTGGCAAGACACTTGTGGATGGCATGTAGTTATTCAAATAAGCAATATAAAAAGTTAGAAATTTGTAACAGAGAAAATTCTAAATTCTTGAGGAATATTTAAAGTTTAGGAACACATCCTCTACATTTTCTCTTGATTGTAGTCAAAATACAATACTTATCTCCGTCTGTGTTCATATATTGCTATGTATATTTCAGCTTTATTCAAGCCTCAAAACAAGAAGATAGATGAATAGTGAAGGAGGTACTGTTATTCTCCTATAAATATATTTGTGTAATAGTTTCTTATTTTTTCACTACCTAACTTGTTTACAAGAAAATTCAAATTGAATGAGATTTTAACAGTTTTTTTCTACTTCAATTTTTTTATAAAGTTCACAAAACTTGCAAAAATTTTGTGAGAATTAAACTCTAAAATTTTAATTTGTTATTATGAAAGAAAGTTTTCTTGTCTGTATAAGAAGCTGAAGCTATATATATAAGAAACTAAAATTTAAAAATCATGAAATGGGCACATTATAACTCATAAAATAATATCCTAGATAAACATCAAAATTTTATACTGACAAGTGTGGGTGATGCAAGTTAATTGGGTAAATTATTTTATTCCAAACTTAAGTCCAATTTATCAGATAAACTAGTTTAATTGAAGTGCCAAGAAAGCTTGTTTGCTTCATTTTATTCTTTTTCAGGCCCATGTGCATGTGCATGTATGTTGAATAATGGGAAGATAGTTTTCCATATTACAAAAGTATAGCCTTAAAATGTTTATAATCAAATAAATGAATATTCCAAATGATACTTTTCATTTGTTAACACCAGTATGATAAGTGAAATGAGTAATACTAAATATGCTATAAGTTTATAATGGTCAATTAAAATTTGCTTGACAAAATGATATTTATATTGATGACATCAAAAGTGAAATGAAGATGTTGTTTTGACTTATATATAATATGATTTTTCACAAATTTACAAAATTTTCAAAATGTACGCACACATTTTTTCCTAATATTTTGGATCCACATTTACATAAGTTAATACCTCACATTTTGCCTCAATTACCTACACATAACACACTATTATTTTGGATTTAAAATATAAAATTAATACAGTTGTTTACTTATTATTTATAAAATATATAATATATAAAATATTTTGTTTGTGTATGAATACTAGAATGAATTTGGGATGTTTGTCAACAATTACTAATTTATCAAGTATGAAAAAATGTAATACTCAAAATCCACCAAGTTCTGTCCTAAACAAGTTGGGTGGCCAAACTTTTTTGTGAATCTTACCTAAAATTTTGGTGAAATTTTAAATGAACACACAATAATTTAAATCCGACCAATATGAATATGAAATGATGTATTTTTCAAAAATATTTTGTGAAGAATTAAATAGCTTGGATATCATATATTTAACAAAAAAATATGTATAATTAATTAATATTCACAAAAATGAGTTCATACGAATTCTGTTATTTTTTAAGTTAACACAAATTTTAGGCGGACAAAGCATATGTATTTAATTAATAATATTACCAATTTCAATATTTTGGGCCTTTTTCTAGTTGGTCTTAGTTTATTTCAAACGGCCCATTAACCAATTCTAGAAGATTCAAGATAAGACCAATTATTTTAAACGGCCCAATAACCAATTCTAGAAGGTTCAAGATAACACCAATTCTAGAAACACCAATTCCAGAAGGTTCTAGTTAGCACATTTTTTATTATATATATCAAGTTTGATTGTTGTGATTACCATTAGCCTGTGCTTATTAAGATTAGCCTATGCATATTAAGATCTATGGTCCTCTATTGCCAACACTTTTCCACATAGAGCAAACACAATAGTTTCTATATAAATCAAAGTTAAAGTGTCCTCTTTAGCATCTACAATATTAAGACATATGGTCCTCGATGGTGGCCAAAACTGTTTCACTGGTGGAGGTCAGTTCAATTTAATTCTTCACTCTCAATTTTATCAATTTGATACACGGATCTGATACTTGGATATGATATTTCCATTTTATAAGTAATATAAGTGATGATTTATATTAATAATATAAGTAATATCCTAGATAAACATCAAAATTTAAAAATATCACATAAAGCTGAAGCTATATATATAATAAACTAAAATTTAAAAATCATGAAATGGGCATATTATAACTCATAAAATAATATCCTTGATAAACATCAAAATTTTATATTGACAAGTGTGGGTCATGCAAGTTAATTGGGTATATTATTTTATTCCAAACTTAAGTCCAATTTATCACATAAACTAGTTTAATTGAACTGCCAAGAAAGCTCAATAATCAGATTTTTGCTTCATTTTATTTTTTTTCAGGCCCATGTGCATGTGTATGTATGTTGAATAATGGGAAGATAGTTTTCCATATTACAAAAGTATAGCCTTAAAATGTTTATAATCAAATAAATGAATATTCCAAATGATACTTTTCATTTGTTAACACTAGTATGATAAGTGAAATGAGTAATACTAAATATGCTATAAGTTTATAATGGTCAATTAAAATTTACTTGACAAAATGATATTTATATTGATGACATCAAAAGTGAAATGAAGATGTTGTTTTGACTTATATATAATATGATTTTTCACAAATTTACAAAATTTTCAAAATGTACGCACACATTTTTTCCTACTATTTTGTATCCACATTTACATAAGTTAATACCTCACATTTTGCCTCAATTACCTACACATAACACACTATTATTTTGGATTTAAAATATAAAATTAATACACTTGTTTACTTATTATTTATAAAATATATAATATATAAAATATTTTGTTTGTGTAAGAATACTAGAATGAATTTAGGATGTTTGTCAACAATTACTAATTTATCAAGTATGAAAAAATGTTATACTCAAAATCCACCAAGTTCTGTCCTAAACAAGTTGGGTGGCCAAACTTTTTTGTGAATGTTACCTAAAATTTTGGTTAAATTTTAAACGAACACACAATAATTTAAAACCGACCAATATGAATATGAAATGATGTATTTTTCAAAAATATTTTGTGAAGAATTAAATAGCTTGGATATCATATATTTAACAAAAAAATATGTATAATTAATTTAATATTCACAAAAATGAGTTCATACAAATTCTGTTATTTTTTAAGTTAACACAAATTTTAGGCGGACAAAACATATGTATTTAATTAATAATATTACCAATTTCAATATTTTGGGCCTTTTTCTAGTTGGTCTTAGTTTATTTCAAACGACCCATTAACCAATTCTAGAAGATTCAAGATAAGACCAATTATTTTAAACGGCCCAATAACCAATTCTAGAAGGTTCAAGATAACACCAATTCTAGAAACACCAATTCGAGAAGGTTCTAGTTAGCACATTTGTTATTATATATATCAAGTTTGATTAGTTGTGATTACCATTAGCCTATGCATATTAAGATTAGCCTATGCATATTAAGATCTATGGTCCTCTGTTGCCAACACTTTTCCACATAGAGCAAACACAATAGTTTCTATATAAATTAAAGTTAAAGTGTCCTCTTTAGCATCTACAATATTAAGACATATGGTCCTCGATGGTGGCCAAAACTGTTTCACTGGTGGAGGTCAGTTCAATTTAATTCTTCACTCTCAATTTTATCAATTTGATACACAGATCTGATACTCGGATATTATATTTCCATTTTATAAGTAATATAAGTGATGATTTATTTTAATAATATAAGTAATGATTCACGTATATGTGCAGGTTCCTCAAAAGTCATGAGTTGGACACATGTAAGTCGATGGATTGCTATATGATATGGCATTACATATAATTGGTGACTTTCATTTTTAGATGGTGATCAAATTCTAGGTGTTTTAGATGAATATTTTTTATGATTTCAGTATTTAATTTTATTTATATTTAAATAAGACAGGGTTTTAGAAGATGTGTCCAATCACAATGATAAAAGGAAACAAACTCTGGTTGGATAAATATATGTTGATCACTATGTTTATTCTAGTCTAAAACTTAAAGAAAATTCCATAATTTTTGTATATAATGTTATCAATTTTGTTTTCTTGCCTCAGTTTATGTTATTTATTAATTATTGTTTACAGGAAACAATGAAGATAATGCTCCATAAAATTAAAGAAGACCCGGGTAAGCAAACCATGAAAACTATATGTATTTTTGCAGTCTTTGTTTGAGATAAAAACTTGAGGCGTGTGCAATTATCTTCATATATATAAACACCATATACTATTAGTAGTGTGTAATTATAATATGTTGGTATTTAGATTTTAATTTACGAAAATAACTTTATAGTTGGGGTAACCAGGAATGCTGACCTTCTCCTTTAATCCTTTACTCGAACCCTATGCGCAATCCAGTTGAGACAGGTACTTTCTTTGAAGAGCATGCATACACCTCAGCTTCATATATAAAGTTGCATTAGAACAGGGTCTTGCTTCATTATGAAATAAGAATACGGTATGTTTTCAACCAATTCCTCATTTTTTATTGAATGATCAGCAAGGAAGCAAGGTTGGTGCTACTGTTGACCGCCAGGATTACACTGGAGTTCTGATGCTTAGTGGGACTAGCATTACCAAATAAGGTTTTTGTTATTTGAGTTCCAGAGATGAGTTGGTTTTTCCCGACGGTTGTGCTTATGTATCCTTGTTCTTGTTTGATAGTGTTCCCTTTGGAGTTGGTAAAAATTTTATTTGGTGTTCATTGGTATATTGATTGTTGTTTAAAATTTCCTTAGCGGGTCACTTTATAGATTTTCCAAACAGTTGGTGCACCACCTAAGTTCTATAACAGTTAATGTCGAAACACAAGTTGAAGACTTTTACAAGGAAATTTGGAAAAAAGAAGTGGCAAGACACTTGTGGATGGCATGTAGTTATTCAAATAAGCAATATAAAAAGTTAGAAATTTGTAACAGAGAAAATTCTAAATTCTTGAGGAATATTTAAAAGTTTAGGAACACATCCTCTACATTTTCTCTTGATTGTAGTCAAAATACAATACTTATCTCCGTCTGTGTTCATATATTGCTATGTATATTTCAGCTTTATTCAAGCCTCTAAACAAGAAGATAGATGAATAGTGAAGGAGGTACTGTTATTCTCCTATAAATATATTTGTGTAATAGTTTCTTATTTTTTCACTACCTAACTTGTTTACAAGAAAATTCAAATTGAATGAGATTTTAACAGTTTTTTTCTACTTCAATTTTTTTATAAAGTTCACAAAACTTGCAAAAATTTTGTGAGAATTAAACTCTAAAATTTTAATTTGTTATTATGAAAGAAAGTTTTCTTGTCTGTATAAGAAGCTGAAGCTATATATATAAGAAACTAAAATTTAAAAATCATGAAATGGGCACATTATAACTCATAAAATAATATCCTAGATAAACATCAAAATTTTATATTGACAAGTGTGGGTGATGCAAGTTAATTGGGTAAATTATTTTATTCCAAACTTAAGTCCAATTTATCAGATAAACTAGTTTAATTGAAGTGCCAAGAAAGCTTGTTTGCTTCATTTTATTCTTTTTCAGGCCCATGTGCATGTGCATGTATGTTGAATAATGGGAAGATAGTTTTCCATATTACAAAAGTATAGCCTTAAAATGTTTATAATCAAATAAATGAATATTCCAAATGATACTTTTCATTTGTTAACACCAGTATGATAAGTGAAATGAGTAATACTAAATATGCTATAAGTTTATAATGGTCAATTAAAATTTGCTTGACAAAATGATATTTATATTGATGACATCAAAAGTGAAATGAAGATGTTGTTTTGACTTATATATAATATGATTTTTCACAAATTTACAAAATTTTCAAAATGTACGCACACATTTTTTCCTACTATTTTGGATCCACATTTACATAAGTTAATACCTCACATTTTGCCTCAATTACCTACACATAACACACTATTATTTTGGATTTAAAATATAAAATTAATACAGTTGTTTACTTATTATTTATAAAATATATAATATATAAAATATTTTGTTTGTGTATGAATACTAGAATGAATTTGGGATGTTTGTCAACAATTACTAATTTATCAAGTATGAAAAAATGTAATACTCAAAATCCACCAAGTTCTGTCCTAAACAAGTTGGGTGGCCAAACTTTTTTGTGAATCTTACCTAAAATTTTGGTGAAATTTTAAATGAACACACAATAATTTAAATCCGACCAATATGAATATGAAATGATGTATTTTTCAAAAATATTTTGTGAAGAATTAAATAGCTTGGATATCATATATTTAACAAAAAAATATGTATAATTAATTTAATATTCACAAAAATGAGTTCATACGAATTCTGTTATTTTTTAAGTTAACACAAATTTTAGGCGGACAAAGCATATGTATTTAATTAATAATATTACCAATTTCAATATTTTGGGCCTTTTTCTAGTTGGTCTTAGTTTATTTCAAACGGCCCATTAACCAATTCTAGAAGATTCAAGATAAGACCAATTATTTTAAACGGCCCAATAACCAATTCTAGAAGGTTCAAGATAACACCAATTCTAGAAACACCAATTCCAGAAGGTTCTAGTTAGCACATTTTTTATTATATATATCAAGTTTGATTGTTGTGATTACCATTAGCCTGTGCTTATTAAGATTAGCCTATGCATATTAAGATCTATGGTCCTCTATTGCCAACACTTTTCCACATAGAGCAAACACAATAGTTTCTATATAAATCAAAGTTAAAGTGTCCTCTTTAGCATCTACAATATTAAGACATATGGTCCTCGATGGTGGCCAAAACTGTTTCACTGGTGGAGGTCAGTTCAATTTAATTCTTCACTCTCAATTTTATCAATTTGATACACGGATCTGATACTTGGATATGATATTTCCATTTTATAAGTAATATAAGTGATGATTTATATTAATAATATAAGTAATATCCTAGATAAACATCAAAATTTAAAAATATCACATAAAGCTGAAGCTATATATATAATAAACTAAAATTTAAAAATCATGAAATGGGCATATTATAACTCATAAAATAATATCCTTGATAAACATCAAAATTTTATATTGACAAGTGTGGGTCATGCAAGTTAATTGGGTATATTATTTTATTCCAAACTTAAGTCCAATTTATCACATAAACTAGTTTAATTGAACTGCCAAGAAAGCTCAATAATCAGATTTTTGCTTCATTTTATTTTTTTTCAGGCCCATGTGCATGTGTATGTATGTTGAATAATGGGAAGATAGTTTTCCATATTACAAAAGTATAGCCTTAAAATGTTTATAATCAAATAAATGAATATTCCAAATGATACTTTTCATTTGTTAACACTAGTATGATAAGTGAAATGAGTAATACTAAATATGCTATAAGTTTATAATGGTCAATTAAAATTTACTTGACAAAATGATATTTATATTGATGACATCAAAAGTGAAATGAAGATGTTGTTTTGACTTATATATAATATGATTTTTCACAAATTTACAAAATTTTCAAAATGTACGCACACATTTTTTCCTACTATTTTGTATCCACATTTACATAAGTTAATACCTCACATTTTGCCTCAATTACCTACACATAACACACTATTATTTTGGATTTAAAATATAAAATTAATAAACTTGTTTACTTATTATTTATAAAATATATAATATATAAAATATTTTGTTTGTGTAAGAATACTAGAATGAATTTAGGATGTTTGTCAACAATTACTAATTTATCAAGTATGAAAAAATGTTATACTCAAAATCCACCAAGTTCTGTCCTAAACAAGTTGGGTGGCCAAACTTTTTTGTGAATGTTACCTAAAATTTTGGTTAAATTTTAAATGAACACACAATAATTTAAAACCGACCAATATGAATATGAAATGATGTATTT
The DNA here is from genome assembly GCF_009905375.1 of Apium graveolens. Lineage (NCBI taxonomy): Eukaryota > Viridiplantae > Streptophyta > Magnoliopsida > Apiales > Apiaceae > Apium > Apium graveolens. Next base: position 48,317 of record NW_027418931.1, read on the forward strand.
TTCAAAAATATTTTGTGAAGAATTAAATAGCTTGGATATCATATATTTAACAAAAAAATATGTATAATTAATTTAATATTCACAAAAATGAGTTCATACAAATTCTGTTATTTTTTAAGTTAACACAAATTTTAGGCGGACAAAACATATGTATTTAATTAATAATATTACCAATTTCAATATTTTGGGCCTTTTTCTAGTTGGTCTTAGTTTATTTCAAACGACCCATTAACCAATTCTAGAAGATTCAAGATAAGACCAATTATTTTAAACGGCCCAATAACCAATTCTAGAAGGTTCAAGATAACACCAATTCTAGAAACACCAATTCGAGAAGGTTCTAGTTAGCACATTTGTTATTATATATATCAAGTTTGATTGTTGTGATTACCATTAGCCTATGCATATTAAGATTAGCCTATGCATATTAAGATCTATGGTCCTCTGTTGCCAACACTTTTCCACATAGAGCAAACACAATAGTTTCTATATAAATTAAAGTTAAAGTGTCCTCTTTAGCATCTACAATATTAAGACATATGGTCCTCGATGGTGGCCAAAACTGTTTCACTGGTGGAGGTCAGTTCAATTTAATTCTTCACTCTCAATTTTATCAATTTGATACACAGATCTGATACTTGGATATTATATTTCCATTTTATAAGTAATATAAGTGATGATTTATTTTAATAATATAAGTAATGATTCACGTATATGTGCAGGTTCCTCAAAAGTCATGAGTTGGACACATGTAAGTCGATGGATTGCTATATGATATGGCATTCCATATAATTGGTGACTTTCATTTTTAGATGGTGATCAAATTCTAGGTGTATTAGATGAATATTTTTATGATTTCAGTATTTAATTTTATTTATATTTAAATAAGACAGGGTTTTAGAAGATGTGTCCAATCACAATGATAAAAGGAAACAAACTCTGGTTGGATAAATATATGTTGATCACTATGTTTATTCTAGTCTAAAACTTAAAGAAAATTCCATAATTTTTGTATATAATGTTATCAATTTTGTTTTCTTGCCTCAGTTTATGTTATTTATTAATTATTGTTTACAGGAAACAATGAAGATAATGCTCCATAAAATTAAAGAAGACCCGGGTAAGCAAACCATGAAAACTATATGTATTTTTGCAGTCTTTGTTTGAGATAAAAACTTGAGGCGTGTGCAATTATCTTCATATATATAAACACCATATACTATTAGTAGTGTGTAATTATAATATGTTGGTATTTAGATTTTAATTTACGAAAATAACTTTATAGTTGGGGTAACCAGGAATGCTGACCTTCTCCTTTAATCCTTTACTCGAACCCTATGCGCAATCCAGTTGAGACAGGTACTTTCTTTGAAGAGCATGCATACACCTCAGCTTCATATATAAAGTTGCATTAGAACAGGGTCTTGCTTCATTATGAAATAAGAATATGGTATGTTTTCAACCAATTCCTCATTTTTTATTGAATGATCAGCAAGGAAGCAAGGTTGGTGCTACTGTTGACCGCCAGGATTACACTGGAGTTCTGATGCTTAGTGGGACTAGCATTACCAAATAAGGTTTTTGTTATTTGAGTTCCAGAGATGAGTTGGTTTTTCCCGACGGTTGTGCTTATGTATCCTTGTTCTTGTTTGATAGTGTTCCCTTTGGAATTGGTAAAAATTTTATTTGGTGTTCATTGGTATATTGATTGTTGTTTAAAATTTCCTTAGGGCGTCACTTTATAGATTTTCCAAACAGTTGGTGCACCACCTAAGTTCTATAACAGTTAATGTCGAAACACAAGTTGAAGACTTTTACAAGGAAATTTGGAAAAAAGAAGTGGCAAGACACTTGTGGATGGCATGTAGTTATTCAAATAAGCAATATAAAAAGTTAGAAATTTGTAACAGAGAAAATTCTAAATTCTTGAGGAATATTTAAAAGTTTAGGAACACATCCTCTACATTTTCTCTTGATTGTAGTCAAAATACAATACTTATCTCCGTCTGTGTTCATATATTGCTATGTATATTTCAGCTTTATTCAAGCCTCAAAACAAGAAGATAGATGAATAGTGAAGGAGGTACTGTTATTCTCCTATAAATATATTTGTGTAATAGTTTCTTATTTTTTCACTACCTAACTTGTTTACAAGAAAATTCAAATTGAATGAGATTTTAACAGTTTTTTTCTACTTCAATTTTTTTATAAAGTTCACAAAACTTGCAAAAATTTTGTGAGAATTCAAACTCTAAAATTTTAATTTGTTATTATGAAAGAAAGTTTTCTTGTCTGTATAAGAAGCTGAAGCTATATATATAAGAAACTAAAATTTAAAAATCATGAAATGGGCACATTATAACTCATAAAATAATATCCTAGATAAACATCAAAATTTTATATTGACAAGTGTGGGTGATGCAAGTTAATTGGGTAAATTATTTTATTCCAAACTTAAGTCCAATTTATCAGATAAACTAGTTTAATTGAAGTGCCAAGAAAGCTTGTTTGCTTCATTTTATTCTTTTTCAGGCCCATGTGCATGTGCATGTATGTTGAATAATGGGAAGATAGTTTTCCATATTACAAAAGTATAGCCTTAAAATGTTTATAATCAAATAAATGAATATTCCAAATGATACTTTTCATTTGTTAACACCAGTATGATAAGTGAAATGAGTAATACTAAATATGCTATAAGTTTATAATGGTCAATTAAAATTTGCTTGACAAAATGATATTTATATTGATGACATCAAAAGTGAAATGAAGATGTTGTTTTGACTTATATATAATATGATTTTTCACAAATTTACAAAATTTTCAAAATGTACGCACACATTTTTTCCTACTATTTTGGATCCACATTTACATAAGTTAATACCTCACATTTTGCCTCAATTACCTACACATAACACACTATTATTTTGGATTTAAAATATAAAATTAATACAGTTGTTTACTTATTATTTATAAAATATATAATATATAAAATATTTTGTTTGTGTATGAATACTAGAATGAATTTGGGATGTTTGTCAACAATTACTAATTTATCAAGTATGAAAAAATGTAATACTCAAAATCCACCAAGTTCTGTCCTAAACAAGTTGGGTGGCCAAACTTTTTTGTGAATCTTACCTAAAATTTTGGTGAAATTTTAAATGAACACACAATAATTTAAATCCGACCAATATGAATATGAAATGATGTATTTTTCAAAAATATTTTGTGAAGAATTAAATAGCTTGGATATCATATATTTAACAAAAAAATATGTATAATTAATTAATATTCACAAAAATGAGTTCATACGAATTCTGTTATTTTTTAAGTTAACACAAATTTTAGGCGGACAAAGCATATGTATTTAATTAATAATATTACCAATTTCAATATTTTGGGCCTTTTTCTAGTTGGTCTTAGTTTATTTCAAACGGCCCATTAACCAATTCTAGAAGATTCAAGATAAGACAAATTATTTTAAACGGCCCAATAACCAATTCTAGAAGGTTCAAGATAACACCAATTCTAGAAACACCAATTCCAGAAGGTTCTAGTTAGCACATTTTTTATTATATATATCAAGTTTGATTGTTGTGATTACCATTAGCCTGTGCTTATTAAGATTAGCCTATGCATATTAAGATCTATGGTCCTCTATTGCCAACACTTTTCCACATAGAGCAAACACAATAGTTTCTATATAAATCAAAGTTAAAGTGTCCTCTTTAGCATCTACAATATTAAGACATATGGTCCTCGATGGTGGCCAAAACTGTTTCACTGGTGGAGGTCAGTTCAATTTAATTCTTCACTCTCAATTTTATCAATTTGATACACGGATCTAATACTTGGATATGATATTTCCATTTTATAAGTAATATAAGTGATGATTTATATTAATAATATAAGTAATATCCTAGATAAACATCAAAATTTAAAAATATCACATAAAGCTGAAGCTATATATATAATAAACTAAAATTTAAAAATCATGAAATGGGCATATTATAACTCATAAAATAATATCCTTGATAAACATCAAAATTTTATATTGACAAGTGTGGGTCATGCAAGTTAATTGGGTATATTATTTTATTCCAAACTTAAGTCCAATTTATCACATAAACTAGTTTAATTGAACTGCCAAGAAAGCTCAATAATCAGATTTTTGCTTCATTTTATTTTTTTTCAGGCCCATGTGCATGTGTATGTATGTTGAATAATGGGAAGATAGTTTTCCATATTACAAAAGTATAGCCTTAAAATGTTTATAATCAAATAAATGAATATTCCAAATGATACTTTTCATTTGTTAACACTAGTATGATAAGTGAAATGAGTAATACTAAATATGCTATAAGTTTATAATGGTCAATTAAAATTTACTTGACAAAATGATATTTATATTGATGACATCAAAAGTGAAATGAAGATGTTGTTTTGACTTATATATAATATGATTTTTCACAAATTTACAAAATTTTCAAAATGTACGCACACATTTTTTCCTACTATTTTGTATCCACATTTACATAAGTTAATACCTCACATTTTGCCTCAATTACCTACACATAACACACTATTATTTTGGATTTAAAATATAAAATTAATAAACTTGTTTACTTATTATTTATAAAATATATAATATATAAAATATTTTGTTTGTGTAAGAATACTAGAATGAATTTAGGATGTTTGTCAACAATTACTAATTTATCAAGTATGAAAAAATGTTATACTCAAAATCCACCAAGTTCTGTCCTAAACAAGTTGGGTGGCCAAACTTTTTTCTGAATGTTACCTAAAATTTTGGTTAAATTTTAAATGAACACACAATAATTTAAAACCGACCAATATGAATATGAAATGATGTATTTTTCAAAAATATTTTGTGAAGAATTAAATAGCTTGGATATCATATATTTAACAAAAAAATATGTATAATTAATTTAATATTCACAAAAATGAGTTGATACAAATTCTGTTATTTTTTAAGTTAACACAAATTTTAGGCGGACAAAACATATGTATTTAATTAATAATATTACCAATTTCAATATTTTGGGCCTTTTTCTAGTTGGTCTTAGTTTATTTCAAACGACCCATTAACCAATTCTAGAAGATTCAAGATAAGACCAATTATTTTAAACGGCCCAATAACCAATTCTAGAAGGTTCAAGATAACACCAATTCTAGAAACACTAATTCGAGAAGGTTCTAGTTAGCACATTTGTTATTATATATATCAAGTTTGATTGCTGTGATTACCATTAGCCTATGCATATTAAGATTAGCCTATGCATATTAAGATCTATGGTCCTCTGTTGCCAACACTTTTCCACATAGAGCAAACACAATAGTTTTTATATAAATTAAAGTTAAAGTGTCCTCTTTAGCATCTACAATATTAAGACATTTCTATATAAATTAAAGTTAAAGTGTCCTCTTTAGCATCTACAATATTAAGACATATGGTCCTCGATGGTGGCCAAAACTGTTTCACTGGTGGAGGTCAGTTCAATTTAATTCTTCACTCTCAATTTTATCAATTTGATACACAGATCTGATACTCGGATATTATATTTCCATTTTATACGTAATATAAGTGATGATTTATTTTAATAATATAAGTAATGATTCACGTATATGTGCAGGTTCCTCAAAAGTCATGAGTTGGACACATGTAAGTCGATGGATTGCTATATGATATGGCATTACATATAATTGGTGACTTTCATTTTTAGATGGTGATCAAATTCTAGGTGTTTTAGATTAATATTTTTTATGATTTCAGTATTTAATTTTATTTATATTTAAATAAGACAGGGTTTTAGAAGATGTGTCCAATCACAATGATAAAAGGAAACAAACTCTGGTTGGATAAATATATGTTGATCACTATGTTTATTCTAGTCTAAAACTTAAAGAAAATTCCATAATTTTTGTATATAATGTTATCAATTTTGTTTTCTTGCCTCAGTTTATGTTATTTATTAATTATTGTTTACAGGAAACAATGAAGATAATGCTCCATAAAATTAAAGAAGACCCGGGTAAGCAAACCATGAAAACTATATGTATTTTTGCAGTCTTTGTTTGAGATAAAAACTTGAGGCGTGTGCAATTATCTTCATATATATAAACACCATATACTATTAGTAGTGTGTAATTATAATATGTTGGTATTTAGATTTTAATTTACGAAAATAACTTTATAGTTGGGGTAACCAGGAATGCTGACCTTCTCCTTTAATCCTTTACTCCAACCCTATGCGCAATCCAGTTGAGACAGGTACTTTCTTTGAAGAGCATGCATACACCTCAGCTTCATATATAAAGTTGCATTAGAACAGGGTCTTGCTTCATTATGAAATAAGAATATGGTATGTTTTCAACCAATTCCTCATTTTTTATTGAATGATAAGCAAGGAAGCAAGGTTGGTGCTACTGTTGACCGCCAGGATTACACTGGAGTTCTGATGCTTAGTGGGACTAGCATTACCAAATAAGGTTTTTGTTATTTGAGTTCCAGAGATGAGTTGGTTTTTCCCGACGGTTGTGCTTATGTATCCTTGTTCTTGTTTGATAGTGTTCCCTTTGGAATTGGTAAAAATTTTATTTGGTGTTCATTGGTATATTGATTGTTGTTTAAAATTTCCTTAGGGCGTCACTTTATAGATTTTCCAAACAGTTGGTGCACCACCTAAGTTCTATAACAGTTAATGTCGAAACACAAGTTGAAGACTTTTACAAGGAAATTTGGAAAAAAGAAGTGGCAAGACACTTGTGGATGGCATGTAGTTATTCAAATAAGCAATATAAAAAGTTAGAAATTTGTAACAAGAAAATTTTAAATTCTTGAGGAATATTTAAAAGTTTAGGAACACATCATCTACATTTTCTCTTGATTGTAGTCAAAATACAATACTTATCTCCGTCTGTGTTCATATATTGCTATGTATATTTCAGCTTTATTCAAGCCTCAAAACAAGAAGATAGATGAATAGTGAAGGAGGTACTGTTATTCTCCTATAAATATATTTGTGTAATAGTTTCTTATTTTTTCACTACCTAACTTGTTTACAAGAAAATTCAAATTGAATGAGATTTTAACAGTTTTTTTCTACTTCAATTTTTTTATAAAGTTCACAAAACTTGCAAAAATTTTGTGAGAATCAAACTCTAAAATTTTAATTTGTTATTATGAAAGAAAGTTTTCTTGTCTGTATAAGAAGCTGAAGCTATATATATAAGAAACTAAAATTTAAAAATCATGAAATGGGCACATTATAACTCATAAAATAATATCCTAGATAAACATCAAAATTTTATACTGACAAGTGTGGGTGATGCAAGTTAATTGGGTAAATTATTTTATTCCAAACTTAAGTCCAATTTATCAGATAAACTAGTTTAATTGAAGTGCCAAGAAAGCTTGTTTGCTTCATTTTATTCTTTTTCAGGCCCATGTGCATGTGCATGTATGTTGAATAATGGGAAGATAGTTTTCCATATTACAAAAGTATAGCCTTAAAATGTTTATAATCAAATAAATGAATATTCCAAATGATACTTTTCATTTGTTAACACCAGTATGATAAGTGAAATGAGTAATACTAAATATGCTATAAGTTTATAATGGTCAATTAAAATTTGCTTGACAAAATGATATTTATATTGATGACATCAAAAGTGAAATGAAGATGTTGTTTTGACTTATATATAATATGATTTTTCACAAATTTACAAAATTTTCAAAATGTACGCACACATTTTTTCCTAATATTTTGGATCCACATTTACATAAGTTAATACCTCACATTTTGCCTCAATTACCTACACATAACACACTATTATTTTGGATTTAAAATATAAAATTAATACAGTTGTTTACTTATTATTTATAAAATATATAATATATAAAATATTTTGTTTGTGTATGAATACTAGAATGAATTTGGGATGTTTGTCAACAATTACTAATTTATCAAGTATGAAAAAATGTAATACTCAAAATCCACCAAGTTCTGTCCTAAACAAGTTGGGTGGCCAAACTTTTTTGTGAATCTTACCTAAAAGTTTGGTGAAATTTTAAATGAACACACAATAATTTAAATCCGACCAATATGAATATGAAATGATGTATTTTTCAAAAATATTTTGTGAAGAATTAAATAGCTTGGATATCATATATTTAACAAAAAAATATGTATAATTAATTAAATATTCACAAAAATGAGTTCATACGAATTCTGTTATTTTTTAAGTTAACACAAATTTTAGGCGGACAAAGCATATGTATTTAATTAATAATATTACCAATTTCAATATTTTGGGCCTTTTTCTAGTTGGTACTTAGTTTATTTCAAACGGCCCATTAACCAATTCTAGAAGATTCAAGATAAGACAAATTATTTTAAACGGCCCAATAACCAATTCTACAAGGTTCAAGATAACACCAATTCTAGAAACACCAATTCCAGAAGGTTCTAGTTAGCACATTTTTTATTATATATATCAAGTTTGATTGTTGTGATTACCATTAGCCTGTGCTTATTAAGATTAGCCTATGCATATTAAGATCTATGGTCCTCTATTGCCAACACTTTTCCACATAGAGCAAACACAATAGTTTCTATATAAATCAAAGTTAAAGTGTCCTCTTTAGCATCTACAATATTAAGACATATGGTCCTCGATGGTGGCCAAAACTGTTTCACTGGTGGAGGTCAGTTCAATTTAATTCTTCACTCTCAATTTTATCAATTTGATACACGGATCTAATACTTGGATATGATATTTCCATTTTATAAGTAATATAAGTGATGATTTATATTAATAATATAAGTAATATCCTAGATAAACATCAAAATTTAAAAATATCACATAAAGCTGAAGCTATATATATAATAAACTAAAATTTAAAAATCATGAAACGGGCATATTATAACTCATAAAATAATATCCTTGATAAACATCAAAATTTTATATTGACAAGTGTGGGTCATGCAAGTTAATTGGGTATATTATTTTATTCCAAACTTAAGTCCAATTTATCACATAAACTAGTTTAATTGAACTGCCAAGAAAGCTCAATAATCAGATTTTTGCTTCATTTTATTTTTTTTCAGGCCCATGTGCATGTGAATGTATGTTGAATAATGGGAAGATAGTTTTCCATATTACAAAAGTATAGGCCTTAAAATGTTTATAATCAAATAAATGAATATTCCAAATGATACTTTTCATTTGTTAACACTAGTATGATAAGTGAAATGAGTAATACTAAATATGCTATAAGTTTATAATGGTCAATTAAAATTTACTTGACAAAATGATATTTATATTGATGACATCAAAAGTGAAATGAAGATGTTGTTTTGACTTATATATAATATGATTTTTCACAAATTTACAAAATTTTCAAAATGTACGCACACATTTTTTCCTACTATTTTGTATCCACATTTACATAAGTTAATACCTCACATTTTGCCTCAATTACCTACACATAACACACTATTATTTTGGATTTAAAATATAAAATTAATAAACTTGTTTACTTATTATTTATAAAAATATAATATATAAAATATTTTGTTTGTGTAAGAATACTAGAATGAATTTAGGATGTTTGTCAACAATTACTAATTTATCAAGTATGAAAAAATGTTATACTCAAAATCCACCAAGTTCTGTCCTAAACAAGTTGGGTGGCCAAACTTTTTTCTGAATGTTACCTAAAATTTTGGTTAAATTTTAAATGAACACACAATAATTTAAACCGACCAATATGAATATGAAATGATGTATTTTTCAAAAATATTTTGTGAAGAATTAAATAGCTTGGATATCATATATTTAACAAAAAAATATGTATAATTAATTTAATATTCACAAAAATGAGTTGATACAAATTCTGTTATTTTTTAAGTTAACACAAATTTTCGGCGGACAAAACATATGTATTTAATTAATAATATTACCAATTTCAATATTTTTGGCCTTTTTCTAGTTGGTCTTAGTTTATTTCAAATGACCCATTAACCAATTCTAGAAGATTCAAGATAAGACCAATTATTTTAAACGGCCCAATAACCAATTCTAGTAGGTTCAAGATAACACCAATTCTAGAAACACCAATTCGAGAAGGTTCTAGTTAGCACATTTGTTATTATATATATCAAGTTTGATTGTTGTGATTACCATTAGCCTATGCATATTAAGATTAGCCTATGCATATTAAGATCTATGGTCCTCTGTTGCCAACACTTTTCCACATAGAGCAAACACAATAGTTTCTATATAAATTAAAGTTAAAGTGTCCTCTTTAGCATCTACAATATTAAGACATTTCTATATAAATTAAAGTTAAAGTGTCCTCTTTAGCATCTACAATATTAAGACATATGGTCCTCGATGGTGGCCAAAACTGTTTCACTGGTGGAGGTCAGTTCAATTTAATTCTTCACTCTCAATTTTATCAATTTGATACACAGATCTGATACTCGGATATTATATTTCCATTTTATACGTAATATAAGTGATGATTTATTTTAATAATATAAGTAATGATTCACGTATATGTGCAGGTTCCTCAAAAGTCATGAGTTGGACACATGTAAGTCGATGGATTGCTATATGATATGGCATTACATATAATTGGTGACTTTCATTTTTAGATGGTGATCAAATTCTAGGTGTTTTAGATTAATATTTTTTATGATTTCAGTATTTAATTTTATTTATATTTAAATAAGACAGGGTTTTAGAAGATGTGTCCAATCACAATGATAAAAGGAAACAAACTCTGGTTGGATAAATATATGTTGATCACTATGTTTATTCTAGTCTAAAACTTAAAGAAAATTCCATAATTTTTGTATATAATGTTATCAATTTTGTTTTCTTGCCTCAGTTTATGTTATTTATTAATTATTGTTTACAGGAAACAATGAAGATAATGCTCCATAAAATTAAAGAAGACCCGGGTAAGCAAACCATGAAAACTATATGTATTTTTGCAGTCTTTGTTTGAGATAAAAACTTGAGGCGTGTGCAATTATCTTCATATATATAAACACCATATACTATTAGTAGTGTGTAATTATAATATGTTGGTATTTAGATTTTAATTTACGAAAATAACTTTATAGTTGGGGTAACCAGGAATGCTGACCTTCTCCTTTAATCCTTTACTCCAACCCTATGCGCAATCCAGTTGAGACAGGTACTTTCTTTGAAGAGCATGCATACACCTCAGCTTCATATATAAAGTTGCATTAGAACAGGGTCTTGCTTCATTATGAAATAAGAATATGGTATGTTTTCAACCAATTCCTCATTTTTTATTGAATGATAAGCAAGGAAGCAAGGTTGGTGCTACTGTTGACCGCCAGGATTACACTGGAGTTCTGATGCTTAGTGGGACTAGCATTACCAAATAAGGTTTTTGTTATTTGAGTTCCAGAGATGAGTTGGTTTTTCCCGACGGTTGTGCTTATGTATCCTTGTTCTTGTTTGATAGTGTTCCCTTTGGAATTGGTAAAAATTTTATTTGGTGTTCATTGGTATATTGATTGTTGTTTAAAATTTCCTTAGGGCGTCACTTTATAGATTTTCCAAACAGTTGGTGCACCACCTAAGTTCTATAACAGTTAATGTCGAAACACAAGTTGAAGACTTTTACAAGGAAATTTGGAAAAAAGAAGTGGCAAGACACTTGTGGATGGCATGTAGTTATTCAAATAAGCAATATAAAAAGTTAGAAATTTGTAACAAGAAAATTTTAATTCTTGAGGAATATTTAAAAGTTTAGGAACACATCATCTACATTTTCTCTTGATTGTAGTCAAAATACAATACTTATCTCCGTCTGTGTTCATATATTGCTATGTATATTTCAGCTTTATTCAAGCCTCAAAACAAGAAGATAGATGAATAGTGAAGGAGGTACTGTTATTCTCCTATAAATATATTTGTGTAATAGTTTCTTATTTTTTCACTACCTAACTTGTTTACAAGAAAATTCAAATTGAATGAGATTTTAACAGTTTTTTTTCTACTTCAATTTTTTTTATAAAGTTCACAAAACTTGCAAAAATTTTGTGAGAATCAAACTCTAAAATTTTAATTTGTTATTATGAAAGAAAGTTTTCTTGTCTGTATAAGAAGCTGAAGCTATATATATAAGAAACTAAAATTTAAAAATCATGAAATGGGCACATTATAACTCATAAAATAATATCCTAGATAAACATCAAAATTTTATACTGACAAGTGTGGGTGATGCAAGTTAATTGGGTAAATTATTTTATTCCAAACTTAAGTCCAATTTATCAGATAAACTAGTTTAATTGAAGTGCCAAGAAAGCTTGTTTGCTTCATTTTATTCTTTTTCAGGCCCATGTGCATGTGCATGTATGTTGAATAATGGGAAGATAGTTTTCCATATTACAAAAGTATAGCCTTAAAATGTTTATAATCAAATAAATGAATATTCCAAATGATACTTTTCATTTGTTAACACCAGTATGATAAGTGAAATGAGTAATACTAAATATGCTATAAGTTTATAATGGTCAATTAAAATTTGCTTGACAAAATGATATTTATATTGATGACATCAAAAGTGAAATGAAGATGTTGTTTTGACTTATATATAATATGATTTTTCACAAATTTACAAAATTTTCAAAATGTACGCACACATTTTTTCCTAATATTTTGGATCCACATTTACATAAGTTAATACCTCACATTTTGCCTCAATTACCTACACATAACACACTATTATTTTGGATTTAAAATATAAAATTAATACAGTTGTTTACTTATTATTTATAAAATATATAATATATAAAATATTTTGTTTGTGTATGAATACTAGAATGAATTTGGGATGTTTGTCAACAATTACTAATTTATCAAGTATGAAAAAATGTAATACTCAAAATCCACCAAGTTCTGTCCTAAACAAGTTGGGTGGCCAAACTTTTTTGTGAATCTTACCTAAAATTTTGGTGAAATTTTAAATGAACACACAATAATTTAAATCCGACCAATATGAATATGAAATGATGTATTTTTCAAAAATATTTTGTGAAGAATTAAATAGCTTGGATATCATATATTTAACAAAAAAATATGTATAATTAATTAAATATTCACAAAAATGAGTTCATACGAATTCTGTTATTTTTTAAGTTAACACAAATTTTAGGCGGACAAAGCATATGTATTTAATTAATAATATTACCAATTTCAATATTTTGGGCCTTTTTCTAGTTGGTACTTAGTTTATTTCAAACGGCCCATTAACCAATTCTAGAAGATTCAAGATAAGACAAATTATTTTAAACGGCCCAATAACCAATTCTAGAAGGTTCAAGATAACACCAATTCTAGAAACACCAATTCCAGAAGGTTCTAGTTAGCACATTTTTTATTATATATATCAAGTTTGATTGTTGTGATTACCATTAGCCTGTGCTTATTAAGATTAGCCTATGCATATTAAGATCTATGGTCCTCTATTGCCAACACTTTTCCACATAGAGCAAACACAATAGTTTCTATATAAATCAAAGTTAAAGTGTCCTCTTTAGCATCTACAATATTAAGACATATGGTCCTCGATGGTGGCCAAAACTGTTTCACTGGTGGAGGTCAGTTCAATTTAATTCTTCACTCTCAATTTTATCAATTTGATACACGGATCTAATACTTGGATATGATATTTCCATTTTATAAGTAATATAAGTGATGATTTATATTAATAATATAAGTAATATCCTAGATAAACATCAAAATTTAAAAATATCACATAAAGCTGAAGCTATATATATAATAAACTAAAATTTAAAAATCATGAAACGGGCATATTATAACTCATAAAATAATATCCTTGATAAACATCAAAATTTTATATTGACAAGTGTGGGTCATGCAAGTTAATTGGGTATATTATTTTATTCCAAACTTAAGTCCAATTTATCACATAAACTAGTTTAATTGAACTGCCAAGAAAGCTCAATAATCAGATTTTTGCTTCATTTTATTTTTTTTCAGGCCCATGTGCATGTGAATGTATGTTGAATAATGGGAAGATAGTTTTCCATATTACAAAAGTATAGGCCTTAAAATGTTTATAATCAAATAAATGAATATTCCAAATGATACTTTTCATTTGTTAACACTAGTATGATAAGTGAAATGAGTAATACTAAATATGCTATAAGTTTATAATGGTCAATTAAAATTTACTTGACAAAATGATATTTATATTGATGACATCAAAAGTGAAATGAAGATGTTGTTTTGACTTATATATAATATGATTTTTCACAAATTTACAAAATTTTCAAAATGTACGCACACATTTTTTCCTACTATTTTGTATCCACATTTACATAAGTTAATACCTCACATTTTGCCTCAATTACCTAAACATAACACACTATTATTTTGGATTTAAAATATAAAATTAATAAACTTGTTTACTTATTATTTATAAAAATATAATATATAAAATATTTTGTTTGTGTAAGAATACTAGAATGAATTTAGGATGTTTGTCAACAATTACTAATTTATCATGTATGAAAAAATGTTATACTCAAAATCCACCAAGTTCTGTCCTAAACAAGTTGGGTGGCCAAACTTTTTTCTGAATGTTACCTAAAATTTTGGTTAAATTTTAAATGAACACACAATAATTTAAAACCGACCAATATGAATATGAAATGATGTATTTTTCAAAAATATTTTGTGAAGAATTAAATAGCTTGGATATCATATATTTAACAAAAAAATATGTATAATTAATTTAATATTCACAAAAATGAGTTGATACAAATTCTGTTATTTTTTAAGTTAACACAAATTTTCGGCGGACAAAACATATGTATTTAATTAATAATATTACCAATTTCAATATTTTGGGCCTTTTTCTAGTTGGTCTTAGTTTATTTCAAACTGACCCATTAACCAATTCTAGAAGATTCAAGATAAGACCAATTATTTTAAACGGCCCAATAACCAATTCTAGAAGGTTCAAGATAACACCAATTCTAGAAACACCAATTCGAGAAGGTTCTAGTTAGCACATTTGTTATTATATATATCAAGTTTGATTGTTGTGATTACCATTAGCCTATGCATATTAAGATTAGCCTATGCATATTAAGATCTATGGTCCTCTGTTGCCAACACTTTTCCACATAGAGCAAACACAATAGTTTCTATATAAATTAAAGTTAAAGTGTCCTCTTTAGCATCTACAATATTAAGACATATGGTCCTCGATGGTGGCCAAAACTGTTTCACTGGTGGAGGTCAGTTCAATTTAATTCTTCACTCTCAATTTTATCAATTTGATACACAGATCTGATACTCGGATATTATATTTCCATTTTATACATAATATAAGTGATGATTTATTTTAATAATATAAGTAATGATTCACGTATATGTGCATGTTCCTCAAAAGTCATGAGTTGGACACATGTAAGTCGATGGATTGCTATATGATATGGCATTACATATAATTGGTGACTTTCATTTTTAGATGGTGATCAAATTCTAGGTGTTTTAGATGAATATTTTTTATGATTTCAGTATTTAATTTTATTTATATTTAAATAAGACAGGGTTTTAGAAGATGTGTCCAATCACAATGATAAAAGGAAACAAACTCTGGTTGGATAAATATATGTTGATCACTATGTTTATTCTAGTCTAAAACTTAAAGAAAATTCCATAATTTTTGTATATAATGTTATCAATTTTGTTTTCTTGCCTCAGTTTATGTTATTTATTAATTATTGTTTACAGGAAACAATGAAGATAATGCTCCATAAAATTAAAGAAGACCCGGGTAAGCAAACCATGAAAACTATATGTATTTTTGCAGTCTTTGTTTGAGATAAAAACTTGAGGCGTGTGCAATTATCTTCATATATATAAACACCATATACTATTAGTAGTGTGTAATTATAATATGTTGGTATTTAGATTTTAATTTACGAAAATAACTTTATAGTTGGGGTAACCAGGAATGCTGACCTTCTCCTTTAATCCTTTACTCCAACCCTATGCGCAATCCAGTTGAGACAGGTACTTTCTTTGAAGAGCATGCATACACCTCAGCTTCATATATAAAGTTGCATTAGAACAGGGTCTTGCTTCATTATGAAATAAGAATATGGTATGTTTTCAACCAATTCCTCATTTTTTATTGAATGATAAGCAAGGAAGCAAGGTTGGTGCTACTGTTGACCGCCAGGATTACACTGGAGTTCTGATGCTTAGTGGGACTAGCATTACCAAATAAGGTTTTTGTTATTTGAGTTCCAGAGATGAGTTGGTTTTTCCCGACGGTTGTGCTTATGTATCCTTGTTCTTGTTTGATAGTGTTCCCTTTGGAATTGGTAAAAATTTTATTTGGTGTTCATTGGTATATTGATTGTTGTTTAAAATTTCCTTAGGGCGTCACTTTATAGATTTTCCAAACAGTTGGTGCACCACCTAAGTTCTATAACAGTTAATGTCGAAACACAAGTTGAAGACTTTTACAAGGAAATTTGGAAAAAAGAAGTGGCAAGACACTTGTGGATGGCATGTAGTTATTCAAATAAGCAATATAAAAAGTTAGAAATTTGTAACAGAGAAAATTCTAAATTCTTGAGGAATATTTAAAAGTTTAGGAACACATCCTCTACATTTTCTCTTGATTGTAGTCAAAATACAATACTTATCTCCGTCTGTGTTCATATATTGCTATGTATATTTCAGCTTTATTCAAGCCTCAAAACAAGAAGATAGATGAATAGTGAAGGAGGTACTGTTATTCTCCTATAAATATATTTGTGTAATAGTTTCTTATTTTTTCACTACCTAACTTGTTTACAAGAAAATTCAAATTGAATGAGATTTTAACAGTTTTTTTCTACTTCAATTTTTTTATAAAGTTCACAAAACTTGCAAAAATTTTGTGAGAATCAAACTCTAAAATTTTAATTTGTTATTATGAAAGAAAGTTTTCTTGTCTGTATAAGAAGCTGAAGCTATATATATAAGAAACTAAATTTAAAAATCATGAAATGGGCACATTATAACTCATAAAATAATATCCTAGATAAACATCAAAATTTTATATTGACAAGTGTGGGTGATGCAAGTTAATTGGGTAAATTATTTTATTCCAAACTTAAGTCCAATTTATCAGATAAACTAGTTTAATTGAAGTGCCAAGAAAGCTTGTTTGCTTCATTTTATTCTTTTTCAGGCCCATGTGCATGTGCATGTATGTTGAATAATGGGAAGATAGTTTTCCATATTACAAAAGTATAGCCTTAAAATGTTTATAATCAAATAAATGAATATTCCAAATGATACTTTTCATTTGTTAACACCAGTATGATAAGTGAAATGAGTAATACTAAATATGCTATAAGTTTATAATGGTCAATTAAAATTTGCTTGACAAAATGATATTTATATTGATGACATCAAAAGTGAAATGAAGATGTTGTTTTGACTTATATATAATATGATTTTTCACAAATTTACAAAATTTTCAAAATGTACGCACACATTTTTTCCTACTATTTTGGATCCACATTTACATAAGTTAATACCTCACATTTTGCCTCAATTACCTACACATAACACACTATTATTTTGGATTTAAAATATAAAATTAATACAGTTGTTTACTTATTATTTATAAAATATATAATATATAAAATATTTTGTTTGTGTATGAATACTAGAATGAATTTGGGATGTTTGTCAACAATTACTAATTTATCAAGTATGAAAAAATGTAATACTCAAAATCCACCAAGTTCTGTCCTAAACAAGTTGGGTGGCCAAACTTTTTTGTGAATCTTACCTAAAATTTTGGTGAAATTTTAAATGAACACACAATAATTTAAATCCGACCAATATGAATATGAAATGATGTATTTTTCAAAAATATTTTGTGAAGAATTAAATAGCTTGGATATCATATATTTAACAAAAAAATATGTATAATTAATTTAATATTCACAAAAATGAGTTCATACGAATTCTGTTATTTTTTAAGTTAACACAAATTTTAGGCGGACAAAGCATATGTATTTAATTAATAATATTACCAATTTCAATATTTTGGGCCTTTTTCTAGTTGGTCTTAGTTTATTTCAAACGGCCCATTAACCAATTCTAGAAGATTCAAGATAAGACCAATTATTTTAAACGGCCCAATAACCAATTCTAGAAGGTTCAAGATAACACCAATTCTAGAAACACCAATTCGAGAAGGTTCTAGTTAGCACATTTTTTATTATATATATCAAGTTTGATTGTTGTGATTACCATTAGCCTGTGCTTATTAAGATTAGCCTATGCATATTAAGATCTATGGTCCTCTATTGCCAACACTTTTCCACATAGAGCAAACACAATAGTTTCTATATAAATCAAAGTTAAAGTGTCCTCTTTAGCATCTACAATATTAAGACATATGGTCCTCGATGGTGGCCAAAACTGTTTCACTGGTGGAGGATCAGTTCAATTTAATTCTTCACTCTCAATTTTATCAATTTGATACACCGATCTGATACTTGGATATGATATTTCCATTTTATAAGTAATATAAGTGATGATTTATATTAATAATATAAGTAATATCCTAGATAAACATCAAAATTTAAAAATATCACATAAAGCTGAAGCTATATATATAATAAACTAAAATTTAAAAATCATGAAATGGGCATATTATAACTCATAAAATAATATCCTTGATAAACATCAAAATTTTATATTGACAAGTGTGGGTCATGCAAGTTAATTGGGTATATTATTTTATTCCAAACTTAAGTCCAATTTATCACATAAACTAGTTTAATTGAACTGCCAAAAAAGCTCAATAATCAATTTTTGCTTCATTTTATTTTTTTTCAGGCCCATGTGCATGTGTATGTATGTTGAATAATGGGAAGATAGTTTTCCATATTACAAAAGTATAGCCTTAAAATATTTATAATCAAATAAATGAATATTCCAAATGATACTTTTCATTTGTTAACACTAGTATGATAAGTGAAATGAGTAATACTAAATATGCTATAAGTTTATAATGGTCAATTAAAATTTACTTGACAAAATGATATTTATATTGATGACATCAAAAGTGAAATGAAGATGTTGTTTTGACTTATATATAATATGATTTTTCACAAATTTACAAAATTTTCAAAATGTACGCACACATTTTTTCCTACTATTTTGTATCCACATTTACATAAGTTAATACCTCACATTTTGCCTCAATTACCTACACATAACACACTATTATTTTGGATTTAAAATATAAAATTAATACACTTGTTTACTTATTATTTATAAAATATATAATATATAAAATATTTTGTTTGTGTAAGAATACTAGAATGAATTTAGGATGTTTGTCAACAATTACTAATTTATCAAGTATGAAAAAATGTTATACTCAAAATCCACCAAGTTCTGTCCTAAACAAGTTGGGTGGCCAAACTTTTTTGTGAATGTTACCTAAAATTTTGGTTAAATTTTAAATGAACACACAATAATTTAAAACCGACCAATATGAATATGAAATGATGTATTTTTCAAAAATATTTTGTGAAGAATTAAATAGCTTGGATATCATATATTTAACAAAAAAATATGTATAATTAATTTAATATTCACAAAAATGAGTTCATACAAATTCTGTTATTTTTTAAGTTAACACAAATTTTAGGCGGACAAAACATATGTATTTAATTAATAATATTACCAATTTCAATATTTTGGGCCTTTTTCTAGTTGGTCTTAGTTTATTTCAAACGACCCATTAACCAATTCTAGAAGATTCAAGATAAGACCAATTATTTTAAACGGCCCAATAACCAATTCTAGAAGGTTCAAGATAACACCAATTCTAGAAACACCAATTCGAGAAGGTTCTAGTTAGCACATTTGTTATTATATATATCAAGTTTGATTGTTGTGATTACCATTAGCCTATGCATATTAAGATTAGCCTATGCATATTAAGATCTATGGTCCTCTGTTGCCAACACTTTTCCACATAGAGCAAACACAATAGTTTATATATAAATTAAAGTTAAAGTGTCCTCTTTAGCATCTACAATATTAAGACATATGGTCCTCGATGGTGGCCAAAACTGTTTCACTGGTGGAGGTCAGTTCAATTTAATTATTCACTCTCAATTTTATCAATTTGATACACCGATCTGATACTCGGATATTATATTTCCATTTTATACGTAATATAAGTGATGATTTATTTTAATAATATAAGTAATGATTCATTTTAGGGGTATATATGCAGGTTCCTCAAAAGTCATGAGTTGGGCACATGTAAGTAGTAGATGGATTGCTATATGATATGGCATTCCATATAATTGGTGACTTTTCATTTTTAGATGGTGATCAAATTCTAGGTGTATTAGATGAATATTTTTTATGATTTCAGTATTTAATTTTATTTATATTTAAATAAGACAGGATTTTAGAAGATGTGTCCAATCACAATGATAAAAGGAAACAAACTCTGGTTGGATAAATATATGTTGATCACTATGTTTATTCTAGTCCTAAAACTTAAAGAAAATTCCATAATTTTTGTATATAATGTTATCAATTTTGTTTTCTTGCCTCAGTTTATGTTATTTATTAATTATTGTTTACAGGAAACAATGAAGATAATGCTCCATAAAATTAAAGAAGACCCGGGTAAGCAAACCATGAAAACTATATGTATTTTTGCAGTCTTTGTTTGAGATAAAAACTTGAGGCGTGTGCAATTATCTTCATATATATAAACACCATATACTATTAGTAGTGTGTAATTATAATATGTTGGTGTTTAGATTTTAATTTACCGAAAATAACTTTATAGTTGGGGTAACCAGGAATGCTGACCTTCTCCTTTAATCCTTTACTCGAACCCTATGCGCAATCCAGTTGAGACAGGTACTTTCTTTGAAGAGCATGCATACACCTCAGCTTCATATATAAATTTGCATTAGAACAGGGTCTTGCTTCATTATGAAATAAGAATACGGTATGTTTTCAACCAATTCCTCATTTTTTATTGAATGATCAGCAAGGAAGCAAGGTTGGTGCTACTGTTGACCGCCAGGATTACACTGGAGTTCTGATGCTTAGTGGGACTAGCATTACCAAATAAGGTTTTTGTTATTTGAGTTCCAGAGATGAGTTGGTTTTTCCCGACGGTTGTGCTTATGTATCCTTGTTCTTGTTTGATAGTGTTCCCTTTGGAAGTTGGTAAAAATTTTATTTGGTGTTCATTGGTATATTGATTGTTGTTTAAAATTTCCTTAGGGCGTCACTTTATAGATTTTCCAAACAGTTGGTGCACCACCTAAGTTCTATAACAGTTAATGTCGAAACACAAGTTGAAGACTTTTACAAGGAAATTTGGAAAAAAGAAGTGGCAAGACACTTGTGGATGGCATGTAGTTATTCAAATAAGCAATATAAAAAGTTAGAAATTTGTAACAGAGAAAATTCTAAATTCTTGAGGAATATTTAAAAGTTTAGGAACACATCCTCTACATTTTCTCTTGATTGTAGTCAAAATACAATACTTATCTCCGTCTGTGTTCATATATTGCTATGTATATTTCAGCTTTATTCAAGCCTCAAAACAAGAAGATAGATGAATAGTGAAGGAGGTACTGTTATTCTCCTATAAATATATTTGTGTAATAGTTTCTTATTTTTTCACTACCTAACTTGTTTACAAGAAAATTCAAATTGAATGAGATTTTAACAGTTTTTTTCTACTTCAATTTTTTTATAAAGTTCACAAAACTTGCAAAAATTTTGTGAGAATCAAACTCTAAAATTTTAATTTGTTATTATGAAAGAAAGTTTTCTTGTCTGTATAAGAAGCTGAAGCTATATATATAAGAAACTAAAATTTAAAAATCATGAAATGGGCACATTATAACTCATAAAATAATATCCTAGATAAACATCAAAATTTTATATTGACAAGTGTGGGTGATGCAAGTTAATTGGGTAAATTATTTTATTCCAAACTTAAGTCCAATTTATCAGATAAACTAGTTTAATTGAAGTGCCAAGAAAGCTTGTTTGCTTCATTTTATTCTTTTTCAGGCCCATGTGCATGTGCATGTATGTTGAATAATGGGAAGATAGTTTTCCATATTACAAAAGTATAGCCTTAAAATGTTTATAATCAAATAAATGAATATTCCAAATGATACTTTTCATTTGTTAACACCAGTATGATAAGTGAAATGAGTAATACTAAATATGCTATAAGTTTATAATGGTCAATTAAAATTTGCTTGACAAAATGATATTTATATTGATGACATCAAAAGTGAAATGAAGATGTTGTTTTGACTTATATATAATATGATTTTTCACAAATTTACAAAATTTTCAAAATGTACGCACACATTTTTTCCTAATATTTTGGATCCACATTTACATAAGTTAATACCTCACATTTTGCCTCAATTACCTACACATAACACACTATTATTTTGGATTTAAAATATAAAATTAATACAGTTGTTTACTTATTATTTATAAAATATATAATATATAAAATATTTTGTTTGTGTATGAATACTAGAATGAATTTGGGATGTTTGTCAACAATTACTAATTTATCAAGTATGAAAAAATGTAATACTCAAAATCCACCAAGTTCTGTCCTAAACAAGTTGGGTGGCCAAACTTTTTTGTGAATCTTACCTAAAATTTTGGTGAAATTTTAAATGAACACACAATAATTTAAATCCGACCAATATGAATATGAAATGATGTATTTTTCAAAAATATTTTGTGAAGAATTAAATAGCTTGGATATCATATATTTAACAAAAAAATATGTATAATTAATTAAATATTCACAAAAATGAGTTCATACGAATTCTGTTATTTTTTAAGTTAACACAAATTTTAGGCGGACAAAGCATATGTATTTAATTAATAATATTACCAATTTCAATATTTTGGGCCTTTTTCTAGTTGGTCTTAGTTTATTTCAAACGGCCCATTAACCAATTCTAGAAGATTCAAGATAAGACAAATTATTTTAAACGGCCCAATAACCAATTCTAGAAGGTTCAAGATAACACCAATTCTAGAAACACCAATTCCAGAAGGTTCTAGTTAGCACATTTTTTATTATATATATCAAGTTTGATTGTTGTGATTACCATTAGCCTGTGCTTATTAAGATTAGCCTATGCATATTAAGATCTATGGTCCTCTATTGCCAACACTTTTCCACATAGAGCAAACACAATAGTTTCTATATAAATCAAAGTTAAAGTGTCCTCTTTAGCATCTACAATATTAAGACATATGGTCCTCGATGGTGGCCAAAACTGTTTCACTGGTGGAGGTCAGTTCAATTTAATTCTTCACTCTCAATTTTATCAATTTGATACACGGATCTGATACTTGGATATGATATTTCCATTTTATAAGTAATATAAGTGATGATTTATATTAATAATATAAGTAATATCCTAGATAAACATCAAAATTTAAAAATATCACATAAAGCTGAAGCTATATATATAATAAACTAAAATTTAAAAATCATGAAATGGGCATATTATAACTCATAAAATAATATCCTTGATAAACATCAAAATTTTATATTGACAAGTGTGGGTCATGCAAGTTAATTGGGTATATTATTTTATTCCAAACTTAAGTCCAATTTATCACATAAACTAGTTTAATTGAACTGCCAAGAAAGCTCAATAATCAATTTTTGCTTCATTTTATTTTTTTTCAGGCCCATGTGCATGTGTATGTATGTTGAATAATGGGAAGATAGTTTTCCATATTACAAAAGTATAGCCTTAAAATGTTTATAATCAAATAAATGAATATTCCAAATGATACTTTTCATTTGTTAACACTAGTATGATAAGTGAAATGAGTAATACTAAATATGCTATAAGTTTATAATGGTCAATTAAAATTTACTTGACAAAATGATATTTATATTGATGACATCAAAAGTGAAATGAAGATGTTGTTTTGACTTATATATAATATGATTTTTCACAAATTTACAAAATTTTCAAAATGTACGCACACATTTTTTCCTACTATTTTGTATCCACATTTACATAAGTTAATACCTCACATTTTGCCTCAATTACCTACACATAACACACTATTATTTTGGATTTAAAATATAAAATTAATAAACTTGTTTACTTATTATTTATAAAATATATAATATATAAAATATTTTGTTTGTGTAAGAATACTAGAATGAATTTAGGATGTTTGTCAACAATTACTAATTTATCAAGTATGAAAAAATGTTATACTCAAAATCCACCAAGTTCTGTCCTAAACAAGTTGGGTGGCCAAACTTTTTTGTGAATGTTACCTAAAATTTTGGTTAAATTTTAAATGAACACACAATAATTTAAAACCGACCAATATGAATATGAAATGATGTATTTTTCAAAAATATTTTGTGAAGAATTAAATAGCTTGGATATCATATATTTAACAAAAAAATATGTATAATTAATTTAATATTCACAAAAATGAGTTGATACAAATTCTGTTATTTTTTAAGTTAACACAAATTTTAGGCGGACAAAACATATGTATTTAATTAATAATATTACCAATTTCAATATTTTGGGCCTTTTTCTAGTTGGTCTTAGTTTATTTCAAACGACCCATTAACCAATTCTAGAAGATTCAAGATAAGACCAATTATTTTAAACGGCCCAATAACCAATTCTAGAAGGTTCAAGATAACACCAATTCTAGAAACACCAATTCGAGAAGGTTCTAGTTAGCACATTTGTTATTATATATATCAAGTTTGATTGCTTGTGATTACCATTAGCCTATGCATATTAAGATTAGCCTATGCATATTAAGATCTATGGTCCTCTGTTGCCAACACTTTTCCACATAGAGCAAACACAATAGTTTCTATATAAATTAAAGTTAAAGTGTCCTCTTTAGCATCTACAATAAAGTGTCCTCTTTAGCATCTACAATATTAAGACATATGGTCCTCGATGGTGGCCAAAACTGTTTCACTGGTGGAGGTCAGTTCAATTTAATTCTTCACTCTCAATTTTATCAATTTGATACACAGATCTGATACTCGGATATTATATTTCCATTTTATACGTAATATAAGTGATGATTTATTTTAATAATATAAGTAATGATTCACGTATATGTGCAGGTTCCTCAAAAGTCATGAGTTGGACACATGTAAGTCGATGGATTGCTATATGATATGGCATTACATATAATTGGTGACTTTCATTTTAGATGGTGATCAAATTCTAGGTGTTTTAGATTAATATTTTTTATGATTTCAGTATTTAATTTTATTTATATTTAAATAAGACAGGGTTTTAGAAGATGTGTCCAATCACAATGATAAAAGGAAACAAACTCTGGTTGGATAAATATATGTTGATCACTATGTTTATTCTAGTCTAAAACTTAAAGAAAATTCCATAATTTTTGTATATAATGTTATCAATTTTGTTTTCTTGCCTCAGTTTATGTTATTTATTAATTATTGTTTACAGGAAACAATGAAGATAATGCTCCATAAAATTAAAGAAGACCCGGGTAAGCAAACCATGAAAACTATATGTATTTTTGCAGTCTTTGTTTGAGATAAAAACTTGAGGCGTGTGCAATTATCTTCATATATATAAACACCATATACTATTAGTAGTGTGTAATTATAATATGTTGGTATTTAGATTTTAATTTACGAAAATAACTTTATAGTTGGGGTAACCAGGAATGCTGACCTTCTCCTTTAATCCTTTACTCCAACCCTATGCGCAATCCAGTTGAGACAGGTACTTTCTTTGAAGAGCATGCATACACCTCAGCTTCATATATAAAGTTGCATTAGAACAGGGTCTTGCTTCATTATGAAATAAGAATACGGTATGTTTTCAACCAATTCCTCATTTTTTATTGAATGATAAGCAAGGAAGCAAGGTTGGTGCTACTGTTGACCGCCAGGATTACACTGGAGTTCTGATGCTTAGTGGGACTAGCATTACCAAATAAGGTTTTTGTTATTTGAGTTCCAGAGATGAGTTGGTTTTTCCCGACGGTTGTGCTTATGTATCCTTGTTCTTGTTTGATAGTGTTCCCTTTGGAATTGGTAAAAATTTTATTTGGTGTTCATTGGTATATTGATTGTTGTTTAAAATTTCCTTAGGGCGTCACTTTATAGATTTTCCAAACAGTTGGTGCACCACCTAAGTTCTATAACAGTTAATGTCGAAACACAAGTTGAAGACTTTTACAAGGAAATTTGGAAAAAAGAAGTGGCAAGACACTTGTGGATGGCATGTAGTTATTCAAATAAGCAATATAAAAAGTTAGAAATTTGTAACAAGAAAATTTTAAATTCTTGAGGAATATTTAAAAGTTTAGGAACACATCATCTACATTTTCTCTTGATTGTAGTCAAAATACAATACTTATCTCCGTCTGTGTTCATATATTGCTATGTATATTTCAGCTTTATTCAAGCCTCAAAACAAGAAGATAGATGAATAGTGAAGGAGGTACTGTTATTCTCCTATAAATATATTTGTGTAATAGTTTCTTATTTTTTCACTACCTAATTTGTTTACAAGAAAATTCAAATTGAATGAGATTTTAACAGTTTTTTTCTACTTCAATTTTTTTATAAAGTTCACAAAACTTGCAAACATTTTGTGAGAATCAAACTCTAAAATTTTAATTTGTTATAATGAAAGAAAGTTTTCTTGTCTGTATAAGAAGCTGAAGCTATATATATAAGAAACTAAAATTTAAAAATCATGAAATGGGCACATTATAACTCATAAAATAATATCCTAGATAAACATCAAAATTTTATACTGACAAGTGTGGTGATGCAAGTTAATTGGGTAAATTATTTTATTCCAAACTTAAGTCCAATTTATCAAATAAACTAGTTTAATTGAAGTGCAAAGAAAGCTTGTTTGCTTCATTTTATTCTTTTTCAGGCCCATGTGCATGTGCATGTATGTTGAATAATGGGAAGATAGTTTTCCATATTACAAAAGTATAGCCTTAAAATGTTTATAATCAAATAAATGAATATTCCAAATGATACTTTTCATTTGTTAACACCAGTATGATAAGTGAAATGAGTAATACTAAATATGCTATAAGTTTATAATGGTCAATTAAAATTTGCTTGACAAAATGATATTTATATTGATGACATCAAAAGTGAAATGAAGATGTTGTTTTGACTTATATATAATATGATTTTTCACAAATTTACAAAATTTTCAAAATGTACGCACACATTTTTTCCTAATATTTTGGATCCACATTTACATAAGTTAATACCTCACATTTTGCCTCAATTACCTACACATAACACACTATTATTTTGGATTTAAAATATAAAATTAATACAGTTGTTTACTTATTATTTATAAAATATATAATATATAAAATATTTTGTTTGTGTATCAATACTAGAATGAATTTGGGATGTTTGTCAACAATTACTAATTTATCAAGTATGAAAAAATGTAATACTCAAAATCCACCAAGTTCTGTCCTAAACAAGTTGGGTGGCCAAACTTTTTTGTGAATCTTACCTAAAATTTTGGTGAAATTTTAAATGAACACACAATAATTTAAATCCGACCAACATGAATATGAAATGATGTATTTTTCAAAAATATTTTGTGAAGAATTAAATAGCTTGGATATCATATATTTAACAAAAAATATGTATAATTAATTAAATATTCACAAAAATGAGTTCATGCGAATTCTGTTATTTTTTAAGTTAACACAAATTTTAGGGGGACAAAGCATATGTATTTAATTAATAATATTACCAGTTTCAATATTTTGGGCCTTTTTCTAGTTGGACTTAGTTTATTTCAAACGGCCCATTAACCAATTCTAGAAGATTCAAGATAAGACAAATTATTTTAAACGGCCCAATAACCAATTCTAGAAGGTTCAAGATAACACCAATTCTAGAAACACCAATTCCAGAAGGTTCTAGTTAGCACATTTTTTATTATATATATCAAGTTTGATTGTTGTGATTACCATTAGCCTGTGCTTATTAAGATTAGCCTATGCATATTAAGATCTATGGTCCTCTATTACCAACACTTTTCCACATAGAGCAAACACAATAGTTTCTATATAAATCAAAGTTAAAGTGTCCTCTTTAGCATCTACAATATTAAGACATATGGTCCTCGATGGTGGCCAAAACTGTTTCACTGGTGGAGGTCAGTTCAATTTAATTCTTCACTCTCAATTTTATCAATTTGATACACGGATCTAATACTTGGATATGATATTTCCATTTTATAAGTAATATAAGTGATGATTTATATTAATAATATAAGTAATATCCTAGATAAACATCAAAATTTAAAAATATCACATAAAGCTGAAGCTATATATATAATAAACTAAAATTTAAAAATCATGAAACGGGCATATTATAACTCATAAAATAATATCCTTGATAAACATCAAAATTTTATATTGACAAGTGTGGGTCATGCAAGTTAATTGGGTATATTATTTTATTCCAAACTTAAGTCCAATTTATCACATAAACTAGTTTAATTGAACTGCCAAGAAAGCTCAATAATCAGATTTTTGCTTCATTTTATTTTTTTCAGGCCCATGTGCATGTGAATGTATGTTGAATAATGGGAAGATAGTTTTCCATATTACAAAAGTATAGGCTTAAAATGTTTATAATCAAATAAATGAATATTCCAAATGATACTTTTCATTTGTTAACACTAGTATGATAAGTGAAATGAGTAATATTAAATATGCTATAAGTTTATAATGGTCAATTAAAATTTACTTGACAAAATGATATTTATATTGATGACATCAAAAGTGAAATGAAGATGTTGTTTTAACTTATATATAATATGATTTTTCACAAATTTACAAAATTTTCAAAATGTACGCACACATTTTTTCCTACTATTTTGTATCCACATTTACATAAGTTAATACCTCACATTTTGCCTCAATTACCTAAACATAACACACTATTATTTTGGATTTAAAATATAAAATTAATAAACTTGTTTACTTATTATTTATAAAAATATAATATATAAAATATTTTGTTTGTGTAAGAATACTAGAATGAATTTAGGATGTTTGTCAACAATTACTAATTTATCATGTATGAAAAAATGTTATACTCAAAATCCACCAAGTTCTGTCCTAAACAAGTTGGGTGGCCAAACTTTTTTCTGAATGTTACCTAAAATTTTGGTTAAATTTTAAATGAACACACAATAATTTAAAACCGACCAATATGAATATGAAATGATGTATTTTTCAAAAATATTTTGTGAAGAATTAAATAGCTTGGATATCATATATTTAACAAAAAAATATGTATAATTAATTTAATATTCACAAAAATGAGTTGATACAAATTCTGTTATTTTTTAAGTTAACACAAATTTTAGGTGGACAAAACATATGTATTTAATTAATAATATTACCAATTTCAATATTTTGGGCCTTTTTCTAGTTGGTCTTAGTTTATTTCAAACGACCCATTAACCAATTCTAGAAGATTCAAGATAAGGCCAATTATTTTAAACGGCCCAATAACCAATTCTAGAAGGTTCAAGATAGCACCAATTCTAGAAATACCAATTCGAGAAGGTTCTAGTTAGCACATTTGTTATTATATATATCAAGTTTGATTGTTGTGATTACCATTAGCCTATGCATATTAAGATTAGCCTATGCATATTAAGATCTATGGTCCTCTGTTGCCAACACTTTTCCACATAGAGCAAACACAATAGTTTCTATATAAATTAAAGTTAAAGTGTCCTCTTTAGCATCTACAATATTAAGACATTTCTATATAAATTAAAGTTAAAGTGTCCTCTTTAGCATCTACAATATTAAGACATATGGTCCTCGATGGTGGCCAAAACTGTTTCACTGGTGGAGGTCAGTTCAATTTAATTCTTCACTCTCAATTTTATCAATTTGATACACAGATCTGATACTCGGATATTATATTTCCATTTTATACGTAATATAAGTGATGATTTATTTTAATAATATAAGTAATGATTCACGTATATATGCAGGTTCCTCAAAAGTCATGAGTTGGACACATGTAAGTTCGATGGATTGCTATATGATATGGCATTACATATAATTGGTGACTTTCATTTTTAGATGGTGATCAAATTCTAGGTGTTTTAGATTAATATTTTTTATGATTTCAGTATTTAATTTTATTTATATTTAAATAAGACATGGTTTTAGAAGATGTGTCCAATCACAATGATAAAAGGAAACAAACTCTGGTTGGATAAATATATGTTGATCACTATGTTTATTCTAGTCTAAAATTTAAAGAAAATTCCATAATTTTTGTATATAATGTTATCAATTTTGTTTTCTTGCCTCAGTTTATGTTATTTATTAATTATTGTTTACAGGAAACAATAAAGATAATGCTCCATAAAATTAAAGAAGACCCGGGTAAGCAAACCATGAAAACTATATGTATTTTTGCAGTCTTTGTTTGAGATAAAAACTTGAGGCGTGTGCAATTATCTTCATATATATAAACACCATATACTATTAGTAGTGTGTAATTATAATATGTTGGTATTTAGATTTTAATTTACGAAAATAACTTTATAGTTGGGGTAACCAGGAATGCTGACCTTCTCCTTTAATCCTTTACTCCAACCCTATGCGCAATCCAGTTGAGACAGGTACTTTCTTTGAAGAGCATGCATACACCTCAGCTTCATATATAAAGTTGCATTAGAACAGGGTCTTGCTTCATTATGAAATAAGAATATGGTATGTTTTCAACCAATTCCTCATTTTTTATTGAATGATCATCAAGGAAGCAAGGTTGGTGCTACTGTTGACCGCCAGGATTACACTGGAGTTCTGATTCTTAGTGGGACTAGCATTACCAAATAAGGTTTTTGTTATTTGAGTTCCAGAGATGAGTTGGTTTTTCCCGACGGTTGTGCTTATGTATCCTTGTTCTTGTTTGATAGTGTTCCCTTTGGAATTGGTAAAAATTTTATTTGGTGTTCATTGGTATATTGATTGTTGTTTAAAATTTCCTTAGGGTGTCACTTTATAGATTTTCCAAACAGTTGGTGCACCACCTAAGTTCTATAACAGTTAATGTCCAAACACAAGTTGAAGACTTTTACAAGGAAATTTGGAAAAAAGAAGTGGCAAGACACTTGTTGATGGCATGTAGTTATTCAAATAAGCAATATAAAAAGTTAGAAATTTGTAACAAGAAAATTTTAAATTCTTGAGGAATATTTAAAAGTTTAGGAACACATCATCTACATTTTCTCTTGATTGTAGTCAAAATACAATACTTATCTCCGTCTGTGTTCATATATTGCTATGTATATTTCAGCTTTATTCAAGCCTCAAAATAAGAAGATAGATGAATAGTGAAGGAGGTACTGTTATTCTCCTATAAATATATTTGTGTAATAGTTTTTTATTTTTTCACTACCTAACTTGTTTACAAGAAAATTCAAATTGAATGAGATTTTAACAGTTTTTTTCTACTTCAATTTTTTTATAAAGTTCACAAAACTTGCAAAAATTTTGTGAGAATCAAACTCTAAAATTTTAATTTGTTATTATGAAAGAAAGTTTCTTGTCTGTATAAGAAGCTGAAGCTATATATATAAGAAACTAAAATTTAAAAATCATGAAATGGGCACATTATAACTCATAAAATAATATCCTAGATAAACATCAAAATTTTATACTGACAAGTGTGGGTGATGCAAGTTAATTGGGTAAATTATTTTATTCCAAACTTAAGTCCAATTTATCAGATAAACTAGTTTAATTGAAGTGCCAAGAAAGCTTGTTTGCTTCATTTTATTCTTTTTCAGGCCCATGTGCATGTGCATGTATGTTGAATAATGGGAAGATAGTTTTCCATATTACAAAAGTATAGGCTTAAAATGTTTATAATCAAATAAATGAATATTCCAAATGATACTTTTCATTTGTTAACACCAGTATGATAAGTGAAATGAGTAATACTAAATATGCTATAAGTTTATAATGGTCAATTAAAATTTGCTTGACAAAATGATATTTATATTGATGACATCAAAAGTGAAATGAAGATGTTGTTTTGACTTATATATATTATGATTTTTCACAAATTTACAAAATTTTCAAAATGTACGCACACATTGTTTCCTAATATTTTGGATCCACATTTACATAAGTTAATACCTCACATTTTGCCTCAATTACCTACACATAACACACTATTATTTTGGATTTAAAATATAAAATTAATACAGTTGTTTACTTATTATTTATAAAATATATAATATATAAAATATTTTGTTTGTGTATGAATACTAGAATGAATTTGGGATGTTTGTCAACAATTACTAATTTATCAAGTATGAAAAAATGTAATACTCAAAATCCACCAAGTTCTGTCCTAAACAAGTTGGGTGGCCAAACTTTTTTGTGAATCTTACCTAAAATTTTGGTGAAATTTTAAATGAACACACAATAATTTAAATCCGACCAATATGAATATGAAATGATGTATTTTTCAAAAATATTTTGTGAAGAATTAAATAGCTTGGATATCATATATTTAACAAAAAAATATGTATAATTAATTAAATATTCACAAAAATGAGTTCATGCGAATTCTGTTATTTTTTAAGTTAACACAAATTTTAGGCGGACAAAGCATATGTATTTAATTAATAATATTACCAATTTCAATATTTTGGGCCTTTTTCTAGTTGGACTTAGTTTATTTCAAACGGCCCATTAACCAATTCTAGAAGATTCAAGATAAGACAAATTATTTTAAACGGCCCAATAACCAATTCTAGAAGGTTCAAGATAACACCAATTCTAGAAACACCAATTCCAGAAGGTTCTAGTTAGCACATTTTTTATTATATATATCAAGTTTGATTGTTGTGATTACCATTAGCCTGTGCTTATTAAGATTAGCCTATGCATATTAAGATCTATGGTCCTCTATTGCCAACACTTTTCCACATAGAGCAAACACAATAGTTTCTATATAAATCAAAGTTAAAGTGTCCTCTTTAGCATCTACAATATTAAGACATATGGTCCTCGATGGTGGCCAAAACTGTTTCACTGGTGGAGGTCAGTTCAATTTAATTCTTCACTCTCAATTTTATCAATTTGATACACGGATCTAATACTTGGATATGGTATTTCCATTTTATAAGTAATAAAAGTGATGATTTATATTAATAATATAAGTAATATCCTAGATAAACATCAAAATTTAAAAATATCACATAAAGCTGAAGCTATATATATAATAAACTAAAATTTAAAAATCATGAAACGGGCATATTATAACTCATAAAATAATATCCTTGATAAACATCAAAATTTTATATTGACAAGTGTGGGTCATGCAAGTTAATTGGGTATATTATTTTATTCCAAACTTAAGTCCAATTTATCACATAAACTAGTTTAATTGAACTGCCAAGAAAGCTCAATAATCAGATTTTTGCTTCATTTTATTTTTTTTCAGGCCCATGTGCATGTGAATGTATGTTGAATAATGGGAAGATAGTTTTCCATATTACAAAAGTATAGGCTTAAAATGTTTATAATCAAATAAATGAATATTCCAAATGATACTTTTCATTTGTTAACACTAGTATGATAAGTGAAATGAGTAATACTAAATATGCTATAAGTTTATAATGGTCAATTAAAATTTACTTGACAAAATGATATTTATATTGATGACATCAAAAGTGAAATGAAGATGTTGTTTTGACTTATATATAATATGATTTTTCACAAATTTACAAAATTATCAAAAAGTACGCACACATTTTTTCCTACTATTTTGTATCCACATTTACATAAGTTAATACCTCACATTTTGCCTCAATTACCTAAACATAACACACTATTATTTTGGATTTAAAATATAAAATTAATAAACTTGTTTACTTATTATTTATAAAATATATAATATATAAAATATTTTGTTTGTGTAAGAATACTAGAATGAATTTAGGATGTTTGTCAACAATTACTAATTTATCATGTATGAAAAAATGTTATACTCAAAATCCACCAAGTTCTGTCCTAAACAAGTTGGGTGGCCAAACTTTTTTCTGAATGTTACCTAAAATTTTGGTTAAATTTTAAATGAACACACAATAATTTAAAACCGACCAATATGAATATGAAATGATGTATTTTTCAAAAATATTTTGTGAAGAATTAAATAGCTTGGATATCATATATTTAACAAAAAAATATGTATAATTAATTTAATATTCACAAAAATGAGTTCATACAAATTCTGTTATTTTTTAAGTTAACACAAATTTTAGGCCGACAAAACATATGTATTTAATTAATAATATTACCAATTTCAATATTTTGGGCCTTTTTCTAGTTGGTCTTAGTTTATTTCAAACGACCCATTAACAAATTCTAGAAGATTCAAGATAAGACCAATTATTTTAAACGGCCCAATAACCAATTCTAGAAGGTTCAAGATAACACCAATTCTAGAAACACCAATTCCAGAAGGTTCTAAATAGCACATTTTTTATTATATATATCAAGTTTGATTGTTGTGATTACCATTAGCCTGTGCTTATTAAGATTAGCCTATGCATATTAAGATCTATGGTCCTCTATTGCCAACACTTTTCCACATAGAGCAAACACAATAGTTTCTATATAAATCAAAGTTAAAGTGTCCTCTTTAGCATCTACAATATTAAGACATATGGTCCTCGATGGTGGCCAAAACTGTTTCACTGGTGGAGGTCAGTTCAATTTAATTCTTCACTCTCAATTTTATCAATTTGATACACGGATCTAATACTTGGATATGATATTTCCATTTTATAAGTAATATAAGTGATGATTTATATTAATAATATAAGTAATATCCTAGATAAACATCAAAATTTAAAAATATCACATAAAGCTGAAGCTATATATATAATAAACTAAAATTTAAAAATCATGAAACGGGCATATTATAACTCATAAAATAATATCCTTG
Organism: Apium graveolens; assembly: GCF_009905375.1. Lineage (NCBI taxonomy): Eukaryota > Viridiplantae > Streptophyta > Magnoliopsida > Apiales > Apiaceae > Apium > Apium graveolens. Next base: position 83,523 of record NW_027418931.1, read on the forward strand.
ATAAACATCAAAATTTTATATTGACAAGTGTGGGTCATGCAAGTTAATTGGGTATATTATTTTATTCCAAACTTAAGTCCAATTTATCACATAAACTAGTTTAATTGAACTGCCAAGAAAGCTCAATAATCAGATTTTTGCTTCATTTTATTTTTTTTCAGGCCCATGTGCATGTGAATGTATGTTGAATAATGGGAAGATAGTTTTCCATATTACAAAAGTATAGGCTTAAAATGTTTATAATCAAATAAATGAATATTCCAAATGATACTTTTCATTTGTTAACACTAGTATGATAAGTGAAATGAGTAATACTAAATATGCTATAAGTTTATAATGGTCAATTAAAATTTACTTGACAAAATGATATTTATATTGATGACATCAAAAGTGAAATGAAGATGTTGTTTTGACTTATATATAATATGATTTTTCACAAATTTACAAAATTATCAAAAAGTACGCACACATTTTTTCCTACTATTTTGTATCCACATTTACATAAGTTAATACCTCACATTTTGCCTCAATTACCTAAACATAACACACTATTATTTTGGATTTAAAATATAAAATTAATAAACTTGTTTACTTATTATTTATAAAATATATAATATATAAAATATTTTGTTTGTGTAAGAATACTAGAATGAATTTAGGATGTTTGTCAACAATTACTAATTTATCATGTATGAAAAAATGTTATACTCAAAATCCACCAAGTTCTGTCCTAAACAAGTTGGGTGGCCAAACTTTTTTCTGAATGTTACCTAAAATTTTGGTTAAATTTTAAATGAACACACAATAATTTAAAACCGACCAATATGAATATGAAATGATGTATTTTTCAAAAATATTTTGTGAAGAATTAAATAGCTTGGATATCATATATTTAACAAAAAAATATGTATAATTAATTTAATATTCACAAAAATGAGTTCATACAAATTCTGTTATTTTTTAAGTTAACACAAATTTTAGGCCGACAAAACATATGTATTTAATTAATAATATTACCAATTTCAATATTTTGGGCCTTTTTCTAGTTGGTCTTAGTTTATTTCAAACGACCCATTAACCAATTCTAGAAGATTCAAGATAAGACCAATTATTTTAAACGGCCCAATAACCAATTCTAGAAGGTTCAAGATAACACCAATTCTAGAAACACCAATTCGAGAAGGTTCTAGTTAGCACATTTGTTATTATATATTGTTAATCTACGAGTTTATGATGATATTGAGATTGCAACATATCAGACAGCAGTTTAGAGTCCAGAGTTTGCAGTTTGTTCAGAAGTTTCAGCAGAGGCTATTTCTCAGGATTAAGTTTGTTAGGGTTTTGTGTTAATCTTGTTTATCTGGATAAACCTTATCTCAAACAAATTCACCACCTTATCTTATAAATCAAGTTTAAATCTCTCAAGCCTTATCTCTTTACTTGATTTATCATTTTCAAACGTACTAACAGATTAGTTTCAAAGATTCATTCAAAATATTTTCAAACAAACTTATCTTCCAATCTTATCTTGTGTTTGAAAATAAATCTGTTAGAACTTTGCTTATAAATACAACTCTTCATTTCAGATTTGTAGCTAACACTTTCACGAGAATCTTTCATCATCTGAAATCATTTTCTTGTTTCATACCCGAGATATTCATATCCAGAAAAACAAGAAACCTAGTTTGAGTTATAATCAATTTGTTTATTCTTGTAACTGAATAGTGTATTCATATCAACTTTGTGCCGGGTTGTGGCAAGCTTGATTTCAAAGTATAGCAAGGTAGCTAGAAGGCTAAGAAATAGCAGTGGGCTAGGTAGCAAGGTAGCTTGGGAAAGGGTTTCTTTCAGGTGCTATATTTGTAATCAAGGAAAAGATTGTAAGTTCTTTTATTAAAGTTGATATAATACATTCTCTATGCTAGTTGGCATGGGGACTTGGATGTAGGCCATAGACTAAGTGTAGGGGCCGAACCAAGTGAAAACTTCTGGTGTTTTTACTTTTCAGTTTTCAGCATTCTGCATTTTATTTCTGTTATTTATTTTCTGCAGTGTAATTGAGACTGTCTCATACCCTGTCTCATTTGTAAAGGGACTGTCCCATTTGCATAAGAGACTGTCCCATTTGCCTTGACAGTTAGAATATTATTTTATCTATCGAGCCATCGAATTTCATTTGGTATCAGAGCAGGTGCATTTAATTCTCTTTTTAGTGTTTATTTTGCTAGTGATCCATGGCTCAACCAGATAGGTATTCAAACAATTATCCACCACTGCTTCATGGTGCTGAAAACTACAATGACTGGAAGTTTCGAATGAAAATCTTTCTCCAGCGTGATGCATTTGAATGGGATGCTGTAGAAAATGGTTTCACAATTCCTATGAAAGAAGGGAAGCCAAAATCTCTCAAGGATCTCTCTCCCGAAGAAGTGAACGCAATGAATTCCAATGCTAAAGCTATGAATTCACTTCTCAATGGCATGGTAGCTACAGAATTAAGAAAAGTTTCAGCATGTACTACTGCCAAGCAGATTTGGGATACGATCAAAGTCAGCCACGAAGGCACGTCTAAGGTACGTGAAGTAAAATTAAGTATGCTAATGAGTGACTATGAAGGTTTCAGGTTGGAAAGAGATGAAAGCGTGCGAGATGCTCAAGGGAGGTTTCTGACATTGATGAATTCCATCTCACTTCTGGAAAAGATCATTCCTCAATCTGAGATAAATAGGAAAATCCTCAGAGCAATGCCAAAGAAGTTTGCTCCAAAGGTTACCATTTTGCAGGATTCAACACTGCTTTCGACTATGGATACTCTAACAATGTTCAGTGAATTGGAGGAATTCGAAAATCAGCTACGTAGATATGATGAAGAAGATGAAGCTCCTCGTAAGAAAACTCTTGCACTTAATGCAGATGCAGATGAGTCTCCTGACGATTCTGATGAAGATATTGCTCTTCTAACAAAGAAGTTTCATAAATTTCTTGCCAAACGGAATGTTTCCAAACGACCTATGAAGTCACAGTTTCCGAAGAAGGACTTCAAATCTAATCCGAGCAAGGAGGTTAAAGTGAATCAAAGCAAGGATACTTGTTTTGAGTGTGGAAAGAAAGGGCACTTCAAAAAGGACTGCTACAAGCTGAAGAACAAAAAGAAGGCATTAATTACCTGGAGTGATGATGAATCTGATTTGGAGATCGATTCAGACGATGAAGTTGCTCAACTTTGCTTTGCTGGACTAGAGGACGACTCCAGTGATAATGATGAGGTACAAAATATTAAGTATAATTCAAATATATCTTCGTCTATTTTAAATTTGCAGGTCCAGGTTAAGAAGTTGAAAGAAAAGAATGCTTATTTAAAGCAAGCTTTAAGTGAAGTTCTTAGTGAAATGGATGACCCCATGAAGGAAGAAGCCCTAGTTGCTGAGAACAAATCATTGCTTGAAAGGGTTTCAAAACTTACTGAAGAAAATCAATATCTCAAAAATGAGAGTGAGATGAAGGATGTATGCCTTGAAGCCTTGAAGAAAGAGTCAATATCTGTTGATTCAGAAACCGTTAAAGAAGACAGTGCTCCTGATCCTCTGGTTCCTGAATTAAAGCAGAAAGTCGAACAGCTTGAAAAAGATTTAGCTAAATGTTTTCATGGAGAAGGAACTTTGAATGCTCTTCTTGGTGAACAAAAATCTTCTCTTGATAAAGGAGGTTTAGGATGTGAGTCAATCAAGAAACGTGCATTTCAAGGCGGTTATAAGCGAGCTCCTATGAAATATAAGATGCCTTATGAGAAATGTCGAGATTGTGGCAAAGCTGGCCACCCTACATCTGAATCTAGATTATGTGGTATCAAGGGCCACTCCTCTAACTCATCTTATAAATCGTCTAATAGATATAAATCTGCTAATACTTATGTTAATGTTGTTCAGATGTGGATTAAGAAATCAGATAGACATTTATATAAGATTCGTGATACTAACCAACCAGGACCCAAGTTTAAGTGGGTACCTAAGGGATAAAGCAATTCTTGCAGGTTTGTTTGAAGGTCCATGTTCCGCGAAATAAATGGATCATCGACAGTGGTTGTTCTCGTCACATGACAGGTGATAAATCCAAGTTTCTATCTCTAGTTGCCAAGGAAGGTGGCTTAGTTACTCTTGGAGATTCAAACACCGCCAGAATTATTGGAAAAGGCACCATTGGTAATGACAGGTTTACCATTTCTAATGTTCGTTTAGTTGATGGTTTGAAATATAATCTTATTAGTGTAAGTCAACTTACTGATGCTGGTCATAAGGTTAAGTTCGATAAAGATGTATGCTATATTGGTACTCATACTAACGAATTTGCTTTAGTTGCCAAAAGAAAAGGAAATATTTTTGTATTAGATTTTGATGAACAGCAAGAAGAAATTTGTCTAGCTACCTTTCAAGAACAACAAGATCTGTGGCATAGACGTCTTGGCCATGTTCACATGGATCTTCTTCGGAAGATATCTTCTCATGATCTGGTTCGAGGTCTACCAAAGCTGAAGTACAAGAAAATAGAACCTTGTTCAGCTTGCCAACTTGGAAAACAGGTGAAAACTTCCTTTAGTGCTAAGAATAAAGTATCAACTTCTGTTCCTTTGCAGCTCCTTCATCTAGATCTTTTTGGTCCAGAAAGGTATGTAAGCTTAGGAGGTAAGAATTATGCTTTTGTTATAGTTGATGATTATTCCCGTTTCACTTGGGTATTATTTTTACGAACTAAGGATGAAGCTTTTGTTGAGTTTAAGGATCTTATTACTAACCTTGAGACTAAGTATTCATTTAAGCTCAAGACTATTCGTAGTGATCATGGAGGTGAATTCGAGAAGGATTTCATAACCTTCTGTAAATCAAGAGGAATCACCCATGAATTCTCAGCTCCTCGAACTCCTCAGCAAAACGGAGTAGTAGAACGCAAGAACAGGACTCTACAGGAAACTGCCAGAACTCTACTGCATGAGAGTAAGCTTCCAAGAAAATTTTGGGCTGAAGCGGTACACACTTCCTGTTATGTTTTAAATAGAGTTCTTATTCGTCCTATTTTGCTTAAAACACCGTATGAATTGCTTAAGAAAAGGACTCCTAACATTAGTTATTTTCGAGTATTTGGTTCCAAGTGTTTTATTTTAGATACTCAAAATAATCGAGGCAAGTTCGATGCAAAATCCACGGAAGGAATCTTCTTGGGATATTCTACAACAAGCAACGCTTATCGTGTTTATAATTCTGTCAAGAACAAAGTAGAAGAATCCATCAATATTACGTTCAATGAATCCTCAAGGAATATATCTCAAATTGATGAAGACACTGCGGATCTAGCGTCTCATTCCCAAATGAGACAGTCTCATTCTGAAAAGAGTCAGTCTCATTCTGACAAATCAAACAGTCAAGACTCTCCAGGTCCATCTCAGTCTTCTGATAATTCTGCAGGATCTACTCAAGCTTCAGTTGAATCTTCTGGCTCTCCAAAGACTCCCGATAGTGTTTCAAATTTGAATTCTGTTACTCCTCTGGATAAATCTTCACAAGCGGAAATGAGGCAGTCTCTTTTGAATGAGACAACTCCTATTCATTTCCAGGCAGACAATTCTAATGAGGAAGAAATGAGTAATATTCAACTTCCTAAGTCTTCTAGGACTGTGAAGAATCATCCACCAGATAATCTTCTTACTGATTTAGATCAAGGGATTTCTACTCGAAGCAGACTTCATAATCTATGTGCATTCTGTGCTTTTGTTGCTGAATTTGAACCAAAGAATGCTCAAGAAGCAGTCGCAGACGAACACTGGTCTGTTGCAATGCAGGAGGAATTGAACCAGTTCGAGCGTTGTGATGTTTGGGAACTCGTCCCACCTCCTCAGGATGCCAAGATCATTGGTACTCGTTGGGTTTTCAAGAATAAGAAAGATGAAGATGGAAATATCATTCGAAATAAAGCTCGGTTGGTTGCTCAGGGATACAACCAGCAGGAAGGAATCGATTACGACGAGACATATGCTCCAGTAGCTCGTTTAGAAGCTATTCGAATCTTAATGGCCTTTGCAGCTCACAAGAAGTTCAAGCTCTATCAGATGGACGTTAAAAGCGCATTTCTAAATGGCTATCTCAAGGAAGAAGTCTACGTGAAGCAGCCTCCAGGTTTCATTCACGAGAAGTACCCTAACTATGTTTACAAACTCAAGAAATCTGTCTATGGATTGAGACAGTCCCCTCGTTGTTGGTACGAGCGTCTCAGTCAATTTCTTGTGAACAATGGTTTCATTCGCGGTACACTCGATCCAACTCTCTTTATTTTTCATAAATGTGATAACTTTCTTTTAGTTCAAGTTTATGTTGATGATATAGTATTTGGATCTTCTAATGAATCTTTGTGTAAGTGGTTTTCTGATTGCATGCATAAGGAATTCGATATGAGTTTGATGGGTGAATATTTATTCACTAAGGCAAGTACATAAAGGATCTACTCAAAAGATTTGCACTTGATCATGTCACACCTAAATCAACTCCGATGAGTACTTCAGTTAAGCTTACTAAGGATGAACAAGGTACACCTGTAGATGTCACTAAATTTCGAGGTATGATTGGTTCATTGTTATATTTAACTGCCTCTCGACCTGACATTATGTATAGTGTATGCTTGTGTGCTCGTTTTCAATCTCAACCTAAAGAATCTCATTTGAATGCCGTTAAACGTATTTTTAAATATTTGAAAGGTACGAGTGACTTGGGATTATTTTATCCAAGCTCCTCTTCCTTTGACTTAATCGGTTTTTCAGATGCTGACTATGCAGGGTCACAGGTTGATAGAAAAAGCACAAGTGGTGCTTGTGAATTTTTAGGAGATTGTTTAGTTGCATGGCATAGTAAAAAGCAAACTTCAGTAGCTCTCTCTACAGCTGAAGGAGAGTACATTGCAGCTGGAAGTTGCTGTGCTCAAATTTTGTGGATGCAACAAACATTGCAGGATTTTGGTATTTCTTACTCAAATATTCCTATATATTGTGATAATACCTCTGCAATTAAAATCTCTAAAAATCCTGTCATGCATTCTCGTACTAAGCATATTGATGTTCGTCATCATTTTCTACGAGATAATGTTTCTAAAGGTAATATTGAGCTTATTTATATTTCTACTGAGAAACAGCGTGCAGATATCTTCACTAAGCCTTTAGCTGAAGATAGATTTTGTATAATGCGTCGTGAATTAGGTATGTGTTCTCTGTAATTTACTACGTGATTTTATGTAATTTATGTGTTTAAATATGAATTATGTCATAATATTTAAATATATGTTGTGTATTTATTATTTGAGTTATTAGGTTCCTGTTTATAAATTTGTGGTTTTTTTATTTGTCCGTGTGTTTATGCGTGTATATAGCATTAGATTTTGTAAATCTTTTGATTAGACTTTTCATATCCTTGAAACTCGTGCATGTTTTACTCTTTCAGTACATCTTCTGTCATGCATCTCTTCGACTTCTTTTCAATCTCTATCTCTTCAATTCTCATTTTTTTTATTTAACCTAATCTTCTTAACCCTTTCAGTTTCCTATTCATCTTCTCTCTCTCAAACACAATCGAAAACCTTTCTCCATTTCTTTTCTATTTTCTCACCTCTATCCATGGCACGCAAATCTACCCCTTTCACTCGTTCTCGATCTACCGCTCAACGTACCCCAACTGATGCGGCTTCAGGTTCCAAGCGTCAACGGGTCGGTAATTTTGAACCGGAAGTATCAAGCAGAATGTCTGATAGTTCTTTTGAGCGACATGCAAAGGAGACTACTTCGACGAAAGTGATGTCAAAGTTGATTCTGAAGGAACGCCTGTGTGATCTGGATCTTCTGAAGAAAATCGGTATTGCGGACTTGTTTGATTCAGTAGGTTGTTCGTCATTGTTGTCGCCCCCGGAGATTATTTATCCCGAGTTAGTGAAAGAATTCTACGCCAAGCTACGTATTTTGGATGGAAATATTGTGTTTTCAGAAGTCCAAGGGAATCCTGTTTGTTTTAAGGCCGATCTTCTGGCACGGCTTACTGGTGTTTCTGACAAGGGAGTTTGTCCGTCGACAACTCATCAAGCGTTTCAAGACGTTCCTGGTCTCCAGTACGAGGAACAGCTCAAGGTCATTCTTGGTGACAATTTTGTTTCGGTGTCAGTCAAACCTTCGGTAAATGATTTAACCCCAGTTTCTCTTATTTTGTTTCGCTTATTTCATACGAATGTTATGCCTCGTAAATCTGGTCGTGATAGAGTCACTTTCCAAGATTGTATTCTTATGTCTGTTTTTGTTAAAAAGATTCAGTGCAATGTTGTTTCTTTGATTATATCCAATATGGGTCACTGTGCCAAGCATGGTTCTATGCACTTGCCCTACCCTGGTCTTTTGTCTCGAGTATTTGAATATTTTTGTGCCTTGACCCCTGCTTCTGTGTCTGATAAGATTTCCGTAATCTTTGACTTGTCAGTATTAACCTTAAATGGTTTAGTTGTTTCTGAGTCCAATGAGTTAGTTTTTGATGATGCTTCTAGGAATGTTGGTGGTATTCCTAAGTCTCCTAATTATGCCTCAGACCCCTTTGATCAGCCTACCAATACTCTTCTTAATTCTCTGTTAATCAAATTAAATGAAAATTCTGCTGTTTTGGCTAATTTAAATCAGCATTTTGCTTCTGTCAAAACTCTTGGATCACTAACTTCTGAAGTTAGTATTCTAAATGCTTCTTTTGAGTTGTTTAGGAAGTATGTTTGTTCGTCGTTGGATGATATCAATGCTAAACTCTCTGTATTGCATACTTCTGATGTCAAGTTGTCTAAGACCATAGATTTTGAGTTTGGGACTCTGCAAGAAGGGATGGTTTCCTCTGCTAAGGCATGGGAAAAGGAATTTGTTAAGTTGTTTTTTAAGCTTGGGTCAGAGACTAAGTTTTTATCTCAGCAGTTGTCAGCCATGCAAGACAAGAGCAAGATGTATTGGCACAAGAAAAGAGACTGGATTGGAGATTGTACTTTAGAAGAAATCACTGCTCCTCTGCTAAGGTCATTCTTGGAGACAATTTTGTTTCGGTGTCAGTCAAACCTTCGGTAAATGATTTAACCCCAGTTTCCCTTATTTTATTTCGCTTATTTCATACGAATGTTATGCCTCGTAAATCTGGTCGTGATAGAGTCACTTTCCAAGATTGTATTCTTATGTCTGTTTTTGTTAAAAAGATTCAGTGCAATGTTGCTTCTTTGATTATATCCAATATGGGTCACTGTGCCAAGCATGGTTCTATGCACTTGCCCTACCCTGGTCTTTTGTCTCGAGTATTTGAATATTTTTGTGCCTTGACCCCTGCTTCTGTGTCTGATAAGATTTCCGTAATCTTTGACTTGTCAGTATTAACCTTAAATGGTTTAGTTGTTTCTGAGTCCAATGAGTTAGTTTTTGATGATGCTTCTAGGAATGTTGGTGGTATTCCTAAGTCTCCTAATTATGCCTCAGACCCCTTTGATCAGCCTACCAATACTCTTCTTAATTCTCTGTTAATCAAATTAAATGAAAATTCTGCTGCTTTGGCTAATTTAAATCAGCATTTTGCTTCTGTCAAAACTCTTGGATCACTAACTTCTGAAGTTAGTATTCTAAATGCTTCTTTTGAGTTGTTTAGGAAGTATGTTTGTTCGTCATTGGATGATATCAATGCTAAACTCTCTGTATTGCATACTTCTGATGTCAAGTTGTCTAAGACCATAGATTTTGAGTTTGGGACTCTGCAAGAAGGGATGGTTTCCTCTGCTAAGGCATGGGAAAAGGAATTTGTTAAGTTGTTTTTTAAGCTTGGGTCAGAGACTAAGTTTTTATCTCAGCAGTTGTCAGCCATGCAAGACAAGAGCAAGATGTATTGGCACAAGAAAAGAGACTGGATTGGAGATTGTACTTTAGAAGAAATCACTGCTCCTCTGCCACTCCCTGCCATTCCTCCACCTTCAGTTTTTGGTATGACCAGAGAAGAATACAAGGCTAAGATATTTGAATGGCTTCGTGAACGGGACGGGAAGGCACCAGCTCAGGAAGCTTTTGACAAGCTATTTTCAGAGTACGGCTCAGCTCCGGTGTTTCCTTCATCCCAGAACAAGGCTTCTGGTTCAGGAAAAGGCAAAGGCAAAGACAAAGCTCCAGTTCATGTTGATGACGATTCTGATTGAAGGACCCTTTTATGATGAAGGGGGAGAAATTATGAGATGTTTTTAAGATGTTTGATTGATATTTTTAGACGATGATGGGTTTATTTGGTTAAGAGTTTATTTGGTTAAGACTATGTTTCTGAATGGGTGTTTTTTTTATGGATGTTTTGTGGATGACTTTGTGATGTTGGTTTATGTTTTTGATGAATGTTTTTGGATGACTTTGTGATTAACTGATATTCTGGATTTGTTAGATAACTATTGCAACTGGACATCCTGGTTTATGGATGGGTTGTCTTTTGTTTTAAGGGTTTAATGTTTGAGACTGTTTCTTTTATGCATATTGATCTCATGTCTCATTCAGTCTTTAGTTGTCTCATTCTCATATTGATTGCACATATCATAAACTGCAAAATATTCTGTTGTATCTAACTCTGTTTTACAGGCCTTTAGTGTTTTTGATAGGGGGATCATTTATGCTTTCTTTGTCATCATCATAAAAGGGGGAGAATGTTAATCTACGAGTTTATGATGATATTCAGATTGCAACATATCAGACAGCAGTTTAGAGTCCAGAGTTTGCAGTTTGTTCAGAAGTTTCAGCAGAGGCTATTTCTCAGGATTAAGTTTGTTAGGGTTTTGTGTTAATCTTGTTTATCTGGATAAACCTTATCTCAAACAAATTCACCACCTTATCTTATAAATCAAGTTTAAATCTCTCAAGCCTTATCTCTTTACTTGATTTATCATTTTCAAACGTACTAACAGATTAGTTTCAAAGATTCATTCAAAATATTTTCAAACAAACTTATCTTCCAATCTTATCTTGTGTTTGAAAATAAATCTGTTAGAACTTTGCTTATAAATACAACTCTTCATTTCAGATTTGTAGCTAACACTTTCACGAGAATCTTTCATCATCTGAAATCATTTTCTTGTTTCATACCCGAGATATTCATATCCAGAAAAACAAGAAACCTAGTTTGAGTTGTAATCAATTTGTTTATTCTTGTAACTGAATAGTGTATTCATATCAACTTTGTGTCGGGTTGTGGCAAGCTTGATTTCAAAGTATAGCAAGGTAGCTAGAAGGCTAAGAAATAGCAGTGGGCTAGGTAGCAAGGTAGCTTGGGAAAGGGTTTCTTTCAGGTGCTATATTTGTAATCAAGGAAAAGATTGTAAGTTCTTTTATTAAAGTTGATATAATACATTCTCTATGCTAGTTGGCATGGGGACTTGGATGTAGGCCATAGACTAAGTGTAGGGGCCGAACCAAGTGAAAACTTCTGGTGTTTTTACTTTTCAGTTTTCAGCATTCTGCATTTTATTTCTGTTATTTATTTTCTGCAGTGTAATTGAGACTGTCTCATACCCTGTCTCATTTGTAAAGGGACTGTCCCATTTGCATAAGAGACTGTCCCATTTGCCTTGACAGTTAGAATATTATTTTATCTATCGAGCCATCGAATTTCATATATATCAACTTTGATTGTTGTGATTACCATTAGCCTATGCATATTAAGATTAGCCTATGCATATTAAGATCTATGGTCCTCTGTTGCCAACACTTTTCCACATAGAGCAAACACAATAGTTTATATATAAATTAAAGTTAAAGTGTCCTCTTTAGCATCTACAATATTAAAACTGTTTCACTGGTGGAGGTCAGTTCAATTTAATTCTTCACTCTCAATTTTATCAATTTGATACACGGATCTGATACTCGGATATTATATTTCCATTTTATACGTAATATAAGTGATGATTTATTTTAATAATATAAGTAATGATTCATTTTAGGGGTATATATGCAGGGTCCTCAAAAGTCATGAGTTGGGCACATGTAAGTAGTAGATGGATTGCTATATGATATGACATTCCATATAATTGGTGATTTTCATTTTTAGATGGTGATCAAATTCTAGGTGTATTAGATGAATATTATTTATGATTTCAGTATTTAATTTTATTTATTTAAATAAGATAGGATTTTAGAAGATGTGTCCAATCAGAATGATAAAAGGAAACAAACTCTGGTTGGATAAATATATGTTGATCACTATGTTTATTCTAGTCCAAAACTTAAAGAAAATTCCATAATTTTTGTATATAATGTTATCAATTTTGTTTTCTTTTCACAGTTTATATTATTTATTAATTATTGTTTACAGGAAACAATGAAGATAATGCTCCAAAAATTAAAGAAGACCCAGGTAAGCAAACCATGAAAACTCTATGTATTTTTGTAGTCATTGTTTGAGATACAAACTTGAGGCGTGTGCAATTATCTTCATATATATAAACACCATATACTATTAGTAGTGTGTAATTATAATATGTTGGTGTTTAGATTTTAATTTACCAAACTAACTTTATAGTTGGGGTAACCAGGAATGCTGACCTTCTCCTTTGATCCTTTACTCGAACCCTATGCGCAATCCAGTTGAGACAGGTACTTTCTTTGAAGAGCATGCATACACCTCAGCTTCATATATAAATTTACATTAGAACAGGGTCTTGCTTCATTATGAAATAAGAATACGGTATGTTTTCAACCAATTCCTCATTTTTTATTGAATGATCAGCAAGGAAGCAAGGTAGGTGCTACTGTTGACCGCCAGGATTACACTGGAGTTCTGATGCTTAGTGGGACTAGCATTACCAAATAAGGTTTTTGTTATTTGAGTTCCAGAGATGAGTTGGTTTTTCCCGATGGTTGTGCTTATGTATCCTTGTTCTTGTTTGATAGTGTTCCCTTTGGAGTTGATAAAAATTTTATTTGGTGTTCATTGGTATATTGATTGTTGTTTAAAATTTCCTTAGCGCGCCACTTTATAGATTTTCCAAACAGTTGGTGCACCACCTAAGTTCTATAACAGTTAATGTCGAAACACAAGTTGAAGACTTTTACAAGGAAATTTGGAAAAAAGAAGTGGCAAGACACTTGTGGATGGCATGTAGTTATTCAAATAAGCAATATAAAAAGTTAGAAATTTGTAACAGAGAAAATTCTAAATTCTTGAGGAATATTTAAAGTTTAGGAACACATCCTCTACATTTTCCCTTGATTGTAGTCAAAATACAATACTTATCTCCGTCTGTGTTCATATATTGCTATGTATATTTCAGCTTTATTCAAGCCTCAAAACAAGAAGATAGATGAATAGTGAAGGAGGTACTGTTATTCTCCTATAAATATATTTGTGTAATAGTTTCTTATTTTTTCACTACCTCACTTGTTTACAAGAAAATTCAAATTGAATGAGATTTTAACAGTTTTTTTCTACTTCAATTTTTTTATAAAGTTCACAAAACTTGCAAAAATTTTGTGAGAATTAAACTCTAAAATTTTAATTTGTTATTATGAAAGAAAGTTTTCTTGTCTGTATAAGAAACTGAAGCTATATATATAAGAAACTAAAATTTAAAAATCATGAAATGGGCACATTATATCCTAGATAAACATCAAAATTTTATATTGACAAGTGTGGGTGATGCAAGTTAATTGGGTAAATTATTTTATTCCAAACTTAAGTCCAATTTATCAGATAAACTAGTTTAATTGAAGTGCCAAGAAAGCTTGTTTGCTTCATTTTATTCTTTTTCAGGCCCATGTGCATGTGCATGTATGTTGAATAATGGGAAGATAGTTTTCCATATTACAAAAGTATAGCCTTAAAATGTTTATAATCAAATAAATGAATATTCCAAATGATACTTTTCATTTGTTAACACCAGTATGATAAGTCAAATGAGTAATACTAAATATGCTATAAGTTTATAATGGTCAATTAAAATTTGCTTGACAAAATGATATTTATATTGATGACATCAAAAGTGAAATGAAGATGTTGTTTTGACTTATATATAATATGATTTTTCACAAATTTACAAAATTTTCAAAATGTACGCACACATTTTTTCCTAATATTTTGGATCCACATTTACATAAGTTAATACCTCACATTTTGCCTCAATTACCTACACATAACACACTATTATTTTGGATTTAAAATATAAAATTAATACAGTTGTTTACTTATTATTTATAAAATATATAATATATAAAATATTTTGTTTGTGTATGAATACTAGAATGAATTTGGGATGTTTGTCAACAATTACTAATTTATCAAGTATGAAAAAATGTAATACTCAAAATCCACCAAGTTCTGTCCTAAACAAGTTGGGCGGCCAAACTTTTTTGTGAATCTTACCTAAAATTTTGGTGAAATTTTAAATGAACACACAATAATTTAAATCCGACCAATACGAATATGAAATGATGTATTTTTCAAAAATATTTTGTGAAGAATTAAATAGCTTGGATATCATATATTTAACAAAAAAATATGTATAATTAATTAAATATTCACAAAAATGAGTTCATACGAATTCTGTTATTTTTTAAGTTAACACAAATTTTAGGCGGACAAAGCATATGTATTTAATTAATAATATTACCAATTTCAATATTTTGGGCCTTTTTCTAGTTGGTCTTAGTTTATTTCAAACGGCCCATTAACCAATTCTAGAAGATTCAAGATAAGACAAATTATTTTAAACGGCTCAATAACCAATTCTAGAAGGTTCAAGATAACACCAATTCTAGAAACACCAATTCCAGAAGGTTCTAGTTAGCACATTTTTTATTATATATATCAAGTTTGATTGTTGTGATTACCATTAGCCTGTACTTATTAAGATTAGCCTATGCATATTAAGATCTATGGTCCTCTGTTGCCAACACTTTTCCACATAGAGCAAACACAATAGTTTCTATATAAATCAAAGTTAAAGTGTCCTCTTTAGCATCTACAATATTAAGACATATGGTCCTCGATGTTGGCCAAAACTGTTTCACTGGTGGAGGTCAGTTCAATTTAATTCTTCACTCTCAATTTTATCAATTTCATACACCGATCTGATACTTGGATATGATTTTTCCATTTTATAAGTAATATAAGTGATGATTTATTTTAATAACATAAGTAATAATTCATTTTAGGGGTATATATGCAGGTTCCTCAAAAGTCATGAGTTGGGCACATGTAAGTAGTAGATGGATTGCTATATGATATGGCATTCCATATAATTGGTGATTTTCATTTTTAGATGGTGATCAAATTCTAGGTGTATTAGATGAATATTATTTTTGATTTCAGTATTTAATTTTATTTATTTAAATAAGACAGGATTTTAGAAGATGTGTTCAATCAGAATGATAAAAGGAAACAAACTCTGGTTGGATAAATATATGTTGATCACTATGTTTATTCTAGTCCAAAACTTAAAGAAAATTCCATAATTTTTGTATATAATGTTATCAATTTTGTTTTCTTTCCACAGTTTATATTATTTATTAATTATTGTTTACAGGAAACAATGAAGATAATGCTCCAAAAATTAAAGAAGACCCAGGTAAGCAAACCATGAAAACTCTATGTATTTTTGTAGTCTTTGTTTGAGATACAAACTTGAGGCGTGTGCAATTATCTTCATATATATAAACACCATATACTATTAGTAGTGTGTAATTATAATATGTTGGTGTTTAGATTTTAATTTACCAAACTAACTTTATAGTTGGGGTAACCAGGAATGCTGACCTTCTCCTTTAATCCTTTACTCGAACCCTATGCGCAATCCAGTTGAGACAGGTACTTTCTTTGAAGAGCATGCATACACCTCAGCTTCATATATAAATTTGCATTAGAACAGGGTCTTGCTTCATTATGAAATAAGAATACGGTATGTTTTCAACCAATTCCTCATTTTTTATTGAATGATCAGCAAGGAAGCAAGGTTGGTGCTACTATTGACCGCCAGGATTACACTGGAGTTCTGATGCTTAGTGGGACTAGCATTACCAAATAAGGTTTTGTTATTTGAGTTCCAGAGATGAGTTGGTTTTTCCCGATGGTTGTGCTTATGTATCCTTGTTCTTGTTTGATAGTGTTCCCTTTGGAGTTGGTAAAAATTTATTTGGTGTTCATTGGTATATTGATTGTTGTTTAAAATTTCCTTAGGGCGTCACTTTATAGATTTTCCAAACAGTTGGTGCACCACCTAAGTTCTATAACAGTTAATGTCGAAACACAAGTTGAAGACTTTTACAAGAAAATTTGGAAAAAAGAAGTGGCAAGACACTTGTGGATGGCATGTAGTTATTCAAATAAGCAATATAAAAAGTTAGAAATTTGTAACAGAGAAAATTCTAAATTCTTGAGGAATATTTAAAGTTTAGGAACACATCCTCTACATTTTCTCTTGATTGTAGTCAAAATACAATACTTATCTCCGTCTGTGTTCATATATTGCTATGTATATTTCAGCTTTATTCAAGCCTCAAAACAAGAAGATAGATGAATAGTGAAGGAGGTACTGTTATTCTCCTATAAATATATTTGTGTAATAGTTTCTTATTTTTTCACTACCTAACTTGTTTACAAGAAAATTCAAATTGAATGAGATTTTAACAGTTTTTTTCTACTTCAATTTTTTTATAAAGTTCACAAAACTTGCAAACATTTTGTGAGAATTAAACTCTAAAATTTTAATTTGTTATTATGAAAGAAAGTTTTCTTGTCTGTATAAGAAACTGAAGCTATATATATAAGAAACTAAAATTTAAAAATCATGAAATGGGCACATTATATCCTAGATAAACATCAAAATTTTATACTGACAAGTGTGGGTGATGCAAGTTAATTGGGTAAATTATTTTATTCCAAACTTAAGTCCAATTTATCACATAAACTAGTTTAATTGAAGTGCCAAGAAAGCTTGTTTGCTTCATTTTATTCTTTTTCAGGCCCATGTGCATGTGCATGTATGTTGAATAATGGGAAGATAGTTTTCCATATTACAAAAGTATAGCCTTAAAATGTTTATAATCAAATAAATGAATATTCCAAATGATACTTTTCATTTGTTAACACCAGTATGATAAGTGAAATGAGTAATACTAAATATGCTAAAAGTTTATAATGGTCAATTAAAATTTGCTTGACAAAATGATATTTATATTGATGACATCAAAAGTGAAATGAAGATGTTGTTTTGACTTATATATAATATGATTTTTCACAAATTTACAAAATTTTCAAAATGTACGCACACATTTTTTCCTAATATTTTGGATCCACATTTACATAAGTTAATACCTCACATTTTGCCTCAATTACCTACACATAACACACTATTATTTTGGATTTAAAATATAAAATTAATACAGTTGTTTACTTATTATTTATAAAATATATATTATATAAAATATTTTGTTTGTGTATGAATACTAGAATGAATTTGGGATGTTTGTCAACAATTACTAATTTATCAAGTATGAAAAAATGTAATACTCAAAATCCACCAAGTTCTGTCCTAAACAAGTTCGGTGGCCAAACTTTTTTGTGAATCTTACGTGAAATTTTAAATGAACACACAATAATTTAAATCCGACCAATATGAATATGAAATGATGTATTTTTCAAAAATATTTTGTGAAGAATTAAATAGCTTGGATATCATATATTTAATAAAAAAATATGTATAATTAATTAAATATTCACAAAAATGAGTTCATACGAATTCTGTTATTTTTTAAGTTAACACAAATTTTAGGCGGACAAAGCATATGTATTTAATTAATAATATTACCAATTTCAATATTTTGGGCCTTTTTCTAGTTGGTCTTAGTTTATTTCAAACGGCCCATTAACCAATTCTAGAAGATTCAAGATAAGACAAATTATTTTAAACGGCCCAATAACCAATTCTAGAAGGTTCAAGATAACACCAATTCTAGAAACACCAATTCCAGAAGGTTCTAGTTAGCACATTTTTTATTATATATATCAAGTTTGATTGTTGTGATTACCATTAGCCTGTGCTTATTAAGATTAGCCTATGCATATTAAGATCTATGGTCCTCTATTGCCAACACTTTTCCACATAGAGCAAACACAATAGTTTCTATATAAATCAAAGTTAAAGTGTCCTCTTTAGCATCTACAATATTAAGACATATGGTCCTCGATGGTGGCCAAAACTGTTTCACTGGTGGAGGTCAGTTCAATTTAATTCTTCACTCTCAATTTTATCAATTTGATACACGGATCTAATACTTGGATATGATATTTCCATTTTATAAGTAATATAAGTGATGATTTATATTAATAATATTAGTAATATCCTAGATAAACATCAAAATTTAAAAATATCACATAAAGCTGAAGCTATATATATAATAAACTAAAATTTAAAAATCATGAAATGGGCATATTATAACTCATAAAATAATATCCTTGATAAACATCAAAATTTTATATTGACAAGTGTGGGTCATGCAAGTTAATTGGGTATATTATTTTATTCCAAACTTAAGTCCAATTTATCACATAAACTAGTTTAATTGAACGGCCAAGAAAGCTCAATAATCAGATTTTTGCTTCATTTTATTTTTTTTCACGCCCATGTGCATGTGTATGTATGTTGAATAATGGGAAGATAGTTTTCCATATTACAAAAGTATAGCCTTAAAATGTTTATAATCAAATAAATGAATATTCCAAATGATATTTTTCCTTTGTTAACACTAGTATGATAAGTGAAATGAGTAATACTAAATATGCTATAAGTTTATAATGGTCAATTAAAATTTACTTGACAAAATGATATTTATATTGATGACATCAAAAGTGAAATGAAGATGTTGTTTTGACTTATATATAATATGATTTTTCACAAATTTTCAAAATTTTCAAAATGTACGCACACATTTTTTCCTACTATTTTGTATCCACATTTACATAAGTTAATACCTCACATTTTGCCTCAATTACCTAAACATAACACACTATTATTTTGGATTTAAAATATAAAATTAATAAACTTGTTTACTTATTATTTATAAAAAATATAATATATAAAATATTTTGTTTGTGTAAGAATACTAGAATGAATTTAGGATGTTTGTCAACAATTACTAATTTATCAAGTATGAAAACATGTTATACTCAAAATCCACCAAGTTCTGTCCTAAACAAGTTGGGTGGCCAAACTTTTTTTGAATGTTACCTAAAATTTTGGTTAAATTTTAAATGAACACACAATAATTTAAAACCGACCAATATGAATATGAAATGATGTATTTTTCAAAAATATTTTGTGAAGAATTAAATAGCTTGGATATCATATATTTAACAAAAAAATATGTATAATTAATTTAATATTCACAAAAATGAGTTCATACAAATTCTGTTATTTTTTAAGTTAACACAAATTTTAGGCGGACAAAACATATGTATTTAATTAATAATATTACCAATTTCAATATTTTGGGCCTTTTTCTAGTTGGTCTTAGTTTATTTCAAACGGCCCATTAACCAATTCTAGAAGATTCAAGATAAGACAAATTATTTTAAACGGCTCAATAACCAATTCTAGAAGGTTCAAGATAACACCAATTCTAGAAACACCAATTCCAGAAGGTTCTAGTTAGCACATTTTTTATTATATATATCAAGTTTGATTGTTGTGATTACCATTAGCCTGTACTTATTAAGATTAGCCTATGCATATTAAGATCTATGGTCCTCTGTTGCCAACACTTTTCCACATAGAGCAAACACAATAGTTTCTATATAAATCAAAGTTAAAGTGTCCTCTTTAGCATCTACAATATTAAGACATATGGTCCTCGATGTTGGCCAAAACTGTTTCACTGGTGGAGGTCAGTTCAATTTAATTCTTCACTCTCAATTTTATCAATTTCATACACCGATCTGATACTTGGATATGATTTTTCCATTTTATAAGTAATATAAGTGATGATTTATTTTAATAACATAAGTAATAATTCATTTTAGGGGTATATATGCAGGTTCCTCAAAAGTCATGAGTTGGGCACATGTAAGTAGTAGATGGATTGCTATATGATATGGCATTCCATATAATTGGTGATTTTCATTTTTAGATGGTGATCAAATTCTAGGTGTATTAGATGAATATTATTTTTGATTTCAGTATTTAATTTTATTTATTTAAATAAGACAGGATTTTAGAAGATGTGTTCAATCAGAATGATAAAAGGAAACAAACTCTGGTTGGATAAATATATGTTGATCACTATGTTTATTCTAGTCCAAAACTTAAAGAAAATTCCATAATTTTTGTATATAATGTTATCAATTTTGTTTCTTTCCACAGTTTATATTATTTATTAATTATTGTTTACAGGAAACAATGAAGATAATGCTCCAAAAATTAAAGAAGACCCAGGTAAGCAAACCATGAAAACTCTATGTATTTTTGTAGTCTTTGTTTGAGATACAAACTTGAGGCGTGTGCAATTATCTTCATATATATAAACACCATATACTATTAGTAGTGTGTAATTATAATATGTTGGTGTTTAGATTTTAATTTACCAAACTAACTTTATAGTTGGGGTAACCAGGAATGCTGACCTTCTCCTTTAATCCTTTACTCGAACCCTATGCGCAATCCAGTTGAGACAGGTACTTTCTTTGAAGAGCATGCATACACCTCAGCTTCATATATAAATTTGCATTAGAACAGGGTCTTGCTTCATTATGAAATAAGAATACGGTATGTTTTCAACCAATTCCTCATTTTTTATTGAATGATCAGCAAGGAAGCAAGGTTGGTGCTACTATTGACCGCCAGGATTACACTGGAGTTCTGATGCTTAGTGGGACTAGCATTACCAAATAAGGTTTTTGTTATTTGAGTTCCAGAGATGAGTTGGTTTTTCCCGATGGTTGTGCTTATGTATCCTTGTTCTTGTTTGATAGTGTTCCCTTTGGAGTTGGTAAAAATTTTATTTGGTGTTCATTGGTATATTGATTGTTGTTTAAAATTTCCTTAGGGCGTCACTTTATAGATTTTCCAAACAGTTGGTGCACCACCTAAACACAAGTTGAAGACTTTTACAAGGAAATTTGGAAAAAAGAAGTGGCAAGACACTTGTGGATGGCATGTAGTTATTCAAATAAGCAATATAAAAAGTTAGAAATTTGTAACAGAGAAAATTCTAAATTCTTGAGGAATATTTAAAGTTTAGGAACACATCCTCTACATTTTCTCTTGATTGTAGTCAAAATACAATACTTATCTCCGTCTGTGTTCATATATTGCTATGTATATTTCAGCTTTATTCAAGCCTCAAAACAAGAAGATAGATGAATAGTGAAGGAGGTACTGTTATTCTCCTATAAATATATTTGTGTAATAGTTTCTTATTTTTTCACTACCTAACTTGTTTACAAGAAAATTCAAATTGAATGAGATTTTAACAGTTTTTTTCTACTTCAATTTTTTTATAAAGTTCACAAAACTTGCAAACATTTTGTGAGAATTAAACTCTAAAATTTAATTTGTTATTATGAAAGAAAGTTTTCTTGTCTGTATAAGAAACTGAAGCTATATATATAAGAAACTAAAATTTAAAAATCATGAAATGGGCACATTATATCCTAGATAAACATCAAAATTTTATACTGACAAGTGTGGGTGATGCAAGTTAATTGGGTAAATTATTTTATTCCAAACTTAAGTCCAATTTATCACATAAACTAGTTTAATTGAAGTGCCAAGAAAGCTTGTTTGCTTCATTTTATTCTTTTTCAGGCCCATGTGCATGTGCATGTATGTTGAATAATGGGAAGATAGTTTTCCATATTACAAAAGTATAGCCTTAAAATGTTTATAATCAAATAAATGAATATTCCAAATGATACTTTTCATTTGTTAACACCAGTATGATAAGTGAAATGAGTAATACTAAATATGCTATAAGTTTATAATGGTCAATTAAAATTTGCTTGACAAAATGATATTTATATTGATGACATCAAAAGTGAAATGAAGATGTTGTTTTGACTTATATATAATATGATTTTTCACAAATTTACAAAATTTTCAAAATGTACGCACACATTTTTTCCTAATATTTTGGATCCACATTTACATAAGTTAATACCTCACATTTTGCCTCAATTACCTACACATAACACACTATTATTTTGGATTTAAAATATAAAATTAATACAGTTGTTTACTTATTATTTATAAAATATATAATATATAAAATATTTTGTTTGTGTATGAATACTAGAATGAATTTGGGATGTTTGTCAACAATTACTAATTTATCAAGTATGAAAAAATGTAATACTCAAAATCCACCAAGTTCTGTCCTAAACAAGTTCGGTGGCCAAACTTTTTTGTGAATCTTACCTAAAATTTTGGTGAAATTTTAAATGAACACACAATAATTTAAATCCGACCAATATGAATATGAAATGATGTATTTTTCAAAAATATTTTGTGAAGAATTAAATAGCTTGGATATCATATATTTAATAAAAAAATATGTATAATTAATTAAATATTCACAAAAATGAGTTCATACGAATTCTGTTATTTTTTAAGTTAACACAAATTTTAGGCGGACAAAGCATATGTATTTAATTAATAATATTACCAATTTCAATATTTTGGGCCTTTTTCTAGTTGGTCTTAGTTTATTTCAAACGGCCCATTAACCAATTCTAGAAGATTCAAGATAAGACAAATTATTTAAACGGCCCAATAACCAATTCTAGAAGGTTCAGGATAACACCAATTCTAGAAACACCAATTCCAGAAGGTTCTAGTTAGCACATTTTTTATTATATATATCAAGTTTGATTGTTGTGATTACCATTAGCCTGTGCTTATTAAGATTAGCCTATGCATATTAAGATCTATGGTCCTCTATTGCCAACACTTTTCCACATAGAGCAAACACAATAGTTTCTATATAAATCAAAGTTAAAGTGTCCTCTTTAGCATCTACAATATTAAGACATATGGTCCTCGATGGTGGCCAAAACTGTTTCACTGGTGGAGGTCAGTTCAATTTAATTCTTCACTCTCAATTTTATCAATTTGATACACGGATCTAATACTTGGATATGATATTTCCATTTTATAAGTAATATAAGTGATGATTTATATTAATAATATAAGTAATATCCTAGATAAACATCAAAATTTAAAAATATCACATAAAGCTGAAGCTATATATATAATAAACTAAAATTTAAAAATCATGAAATGGGCATATTATAACTCATAAAATAATATCCTTGATAAACATCAAAATTTTATATTGACAAGTGTGGGTCATGCAAGTTAATTGGGTATATTATTTTATTCCAACTTAAGTCCAATTTATCACATAAACTAGTTTAATTGAACGGCCAAGAAAGCTCAATAATCAGATTTTTGCTTCATTTTATTTTTTTTCACGCCCATGTGCATGTGTATGTATGTTGAATAATGGGAAGATAGTTTTCCATATTACAAAAGTATAGCCTTAAAATGTTTATAATCAAATAAATGAATATTCCAAATGATATTTTTCCTTTGTTAACACTAGTATGATAAGTGAAATGAGTAATACTAAATATGCTATAAGTTTATAATGGTCAATTAAAATTTACTTGACAAAATGATATTTATATTGATGACATCAAAAGTGAAATGAAGATGTTGTTTTGACTTATATATAATATGATTTTTCACAAATTTTCAAAATTTTCAAAATGTACGCACACATTTTTTCCTACTATTTTGTATCCACATTTACATAAGTTAATACCTCACATTTTGCCTCAATTACCTAAACATAACACACTATTATTTTGGATTTAAAATATAAAATTAATAAACTTGTTTACTTATTATTTATAAAAAATATAATATATAAAATATTTTGTTTGTGTAAGAATACTAGAATGAATTTAGGATGTTTGTCAACAATTACTAATTTATCAAGTATGAAAACATGTTATACTCAAAATCCACCAAGTTCTGTCCTAAACAAGTTGGGTGGCCAAACTTTTTTTGAATGTTACCTAAAATTTTGGTTAAATTTTAAATGAACACACAATAATTTAAAACCGACCAATATGAATATGAAATGATGTATTTTTCAAAAATATTTTGTGAAGAATTAAATAGCTTGGATATCATATATTTAACAAAAAAATATGTATAATTAATTTAATATTCACAAAAATGAGTTCATACAAATTCTGTTATTTTTTAAGTAACACAAATTTTAGGCGGACAAAACATATGTATTTAATTAATAATATTACCAATTTCAATATTTTGGGCCTTTTTCTAGTTGGTCTTAGTTTATTTCAAACGACCCATTAACCAATTCTAGAAGATTCGAGATAAGACCAATTATTTTAAACGGCCCAATAACCAATTCTAGTAGGTTCAAGATAACACCAATTCTAGAAACACCAATTCGAGAAGGTTCTAGTTAGCACATTTGTTATTATATATATCAAGTTTGATTGTTGTGATTACCATTAGCCTATGCATATTAAGATTAGCCTATGCATATTAAGATCTATGGTCCTCTGTTGCCAACACTTTTCCACATAGAGCAAACACAATAGTTTCTATATAAATTAAAGTTAAAGTGTCCTCTTTAGCATCTACAATATTAAGACATTTCTATATAAATTAAAGTTAAAGTGTCCTCTTTAGCATCTACAATATTAAGACATATGGTCCTCGATGGTGGCCAAAACTGTTTTACTGGTGGAGGTCAGTTCAATTTAATTCTTCACTCTCAATTTTATCAATTTGATACACAGATCTGATACTCGGATATTATATTTCCATTTTATACGTAATATAAGTGATGATTTATTTTAATAATATAAGTAATGATTCACGTATATGTGCAGGTTCCTCAAAAGTCATGAGTTGGACACATGTAAGTCGATGGATTGCTATATGATATGGAATTACATATAATTGGTGACTTTCATTTTTAGATGGTGATCAAATTCTAGGTGTTTTAGATTAATATTTTTTATGATTTCAGTATTTAATTTTATTTATATTAAATAAGACAGGGTTTTAGAAGATGTGTCCAATCACAATGATAAAAGGAAACAAACTCTGGTTGGATAAATATATGTTGATCACTATGTTTATTCTAGTCTAAAACTTAAAGAAAATTCCATAATTTTTGTATATAATGTTATCAATTTTGTTTTCTTGCCTCAGTTTATGTTATTTATTAATTATTGTTTACAGGAAACAATGAAGATAATGCTCCATAAAATTAAAGAAGACCCGGGTAAGCAAACCATGAAAACTATATGTATTTTTGCAGTCTTTGTTTGAGATAAAACTTGAGGCGTGTGCAATTATCTTCATATATATAAACACCATATACTATTAGTAGTGTGTAATTACAATATGTTGGTATTTAGATTTTAATTTACGAAAATAACTTTATAGTTGGGGTAACCAGGAATGCTGACCTTCTCCTTTAATCCTTTACTCCAACCCTATGCGCAATCCAGTTGAGACAGGTACTTTCTTTGAAGAGCATGCATACACCTCACCTTCATATATAAAGTTGCATTAGAACAGGGTCTTGCTTCATTATGAAATAAGAATATGGTATGTTTTCAACCAATTCCTCATTTTTTATTGAATGATAAGCAAGGAAGCAAGGTTGGTGCTACTGTTGACCGCCAGGATTACACTGGAGTTCTGATGCTTAGTGGGACTAGCATTACCAAATAAGGTTTTTGTTATTTGAGTTCCAGAGATGAGTTGGTTTTTCCCGACGGTTGTGCTTATGTATCCTTGTTCTTGTTTGATAGTGTTCCCTTTGGAATTGGTAAAAATTTATTTGGTGTTCATTGGTATATTGATTGTTGTTTAAAATTTCCTTAGGGCGTCACTTTATAGATTTTCCAAACAGTTGGTGCACCACCTAAGTTCTATAACAGTTAATGTCGAAACACAAGTTGAAGACTTTTACAAGGAAATTTGGAAAAAAGAAGTGGCAGAGACACTTGTGGCATGGCATGTAGTTATTCAAATAAGCAATATAAAAGTTAGAAATTTGTAACAAGAAAATTCTAATTCTTGAGGAATATTTAAAAGTTTAGGAACACATCATCTACATTTTCTCTTGATTGTAGTCAAAATACAATACTTATCTCCGTCTGTGTTCATATATTGCTATGTATATTTCAGCTTTATTCAAGCCTCAAAACAAGAAGATAGATGAATAGTGAAGGAGGTACTGTTATTCTCCTATAAATATATTTGTGTAATAGTTTCTTATTTTTCACTACCTAACTTGTTTACAAGAAAATTCAAATTGAATGAGATTTTAACAGTTTTTTTCTACTTCAATTTTTTTATAAAGTTCACAAAACTTGCAAAAATTTTGTGAGAATCAAACTCTAAAATTTTAATTTGTTATATGAAAGAAAGTTTTCTTGTCTGTATAAGAAGCTGAAGCTATATATATAAGAAACTAAAATTTAAAAATCATGAAATGGGCACATTATAACTCATAAAATAATATCCTAGATAAACATCAAAATTTTATACTGACAAGTGTGGGTGATGCAAGTTAATTGGGTAAATTATTTTATTCCAAACTTAAGTCCAATTTATCAGATAAACTAGTTTAATTGAAGTGCCAAGAAAGCTTGTTTGCTTCATTTTATTCTTTTTCAGGCCCATGTGCATGTGCATGTATGTTGAATAATGGGAAGATAGTTTTCCATATTACAAAAGTATAGCCTTAAAATATTTATAATCAAATAAATGAATATTCCAAATGATACTTTTCATTTGTTAACACCAGTATGATAAGTGAAATGAGTAATACTAAATATGCTATAAGTTTATAATGGTCAATTAAAATTTGCTTGACAAAATGATATTTATATTGATGACATCAAAAGTGAAATGAAGATGTTGTTTTGACTTATATATAATATGATTTTTCACAAATTTACAAAATTTTCAAAATGTACGCACACATTTTTTCCTAATATTTTGGATCCACATTTACATAAGTTAATACCTCACATTTTGCCTCAATTACCTACACATAACACACTATTATTTTGGATTTAAAATATAAAATTAATACAGTTGTTTACTTATTATTTATAAAATATATAATATATAAAATATTTTGTTTGTGTATGAATACTAGAATGAATTTGGGATGTTTGTCAACAATTACTAATTTATCAAGTATGAAAAATGTAATACTCAAAATCCACCAAGTTCTGTCCTAAACAAGTTGGGTGGCCAAACTTTTTTGTGAATCTTACCTAAAATTTTGGTGAAATTTTAAATGAACACACAATAATTTAAATCCGACCAATATGAATATGAAATGATGTATTTTTCAAAAATATTTTGTGAAGAATTAAATAGCTTGGATATCATATATTTAACAAAAAAATATGTATAATTAATTAATATTCACAAAAATGAGTTCATACGAATTCTGTTATTTTTTAAGTTAACACAAATTTTAGGCGGACAAAGCATATGTATTTAATTAATAATATTATCAATTTCAATATTTTGGGCCTTTTTCTAGTTGGTACTTAGTTTATTTCAAACGGCCCATTAACCAATTCTAGAAGATTCAAGATAAGACAAATTATTTTAAACGGCCCAATAACCAATTCTAGCAAGGTTCAAGATAACACCAATTCTAGAAACACCAATTCCAGAAGGTTCTAGTTAGCACATTTTTATTATATATATCAAGTTTGATTGTTGTGATTACCATTAGCCTGTGCTTATTAAGATTAGCCTATGCATATTAAGATCTATGGTCCTCTATTGCCAACACTTTTCCACATAGAGCAAACACAATAGTTTCTATATAAATCAAAGTTAAAGTGTCCTCTTTAGCATCTACAATATTAAGACATATGGTCCTCGATGGTGGCCAAAACTGTTTCACTGGTGGAGGTCAGTTCAATTTAATTCTTCACTCTCAATTTTATCAATTTGATACACGGATCTAATACTTGGATATGATATTTCCATTTTATAAGTAATATAAGTGATGATTTATATTAATAATATAAGTAATATCCTAGATAAACATCAAAATTTAAAAATATCACATAAAGCTGAAGCTATATATATAATAAACTAAAATTTAAAAATCATGAAATGGGCATATTATAACTCATAAAATAATATCCTTGATAAACATCAAAATTTTATATTGACAAGTGTGGGTCATGCAAGTTAATTGGGTATATTATTTTATTCCAAACTTAAGTCCAATTTATCACATAAACTAGTTTAATTGAACTGCCAAGAAAGCTCAATAATCAGATTTTTGCTTCATTTTATTTTTTTCAGGCCCATGTGCATGTGTATGTATGTTGAATAATGGGAAGATAGTTTTCCATATTACAAAAGTATAGTCTTAAAATGTTTATAATCAAATAAATGAATATTCCAAATGATACTTTTCATTTGTTAACACTAGTATGATAAGTGAAATGAGTAATACTAAATATGCTATAAGTTTATAATGGTCAATTAAAATTTACTTGACAAAATGATATTTATATTGATGACATCAAAGTGAAATGAAGATGTTGTTTTGACTTATATATAATATGATTTTTTCACAAATTTACAAAATTTTCAAAATGTACGCACACATTTTTTCCTACTATTTTGTATCCACATTTACATAAGTTAATACCTCACATTTTGCCTCAATTACCTACACATAACACACTATTATTTTGGATTTAAAATATAAAATTAATAAACTTGTTTACTTATTATTTATAAAATATATAATATATAAAATATTTTGTTTGTGTAAGAATACTAGAATGAATTTAGGATGTTTGTCAACAATTACTAATTTATCAAGTATGAAAAAATGTTATACTCAAAATCCACCAAGTTCTGTCCTAAACAAGTTGGGTGGCCAAACTTTTTTTGTGAATGTTACCTAAAATTTTGGTTAAATTTTAAATGAACACACAATAATTTAAAACCGACCAATATAATATGAAATGATGTATTTTTCAAAAATATTTTGTGAAGAATTAAATAGCTTGGATATCATATATTTAACAAAAAAATATGTATAATTAATTTAATATTCACAAAAATGAGTTGCATACAAATTCTGTTATTTTTTAAGTTAACACAAATTTTAGGCGGACAAAACATATGTATTTAATTAATAATATTACCAATTTCAATATTTTTGGCCTTTTTCTAGTTGGTCTTAGTTTATTTCAAATGACCCATTAACCAATTCTAGAAGATTCAAGATAAGACCAATTATTTTAAACGGCCCAATAACCAATTCTAGAAGGTTCAAGATAACACCAATTCTAGAAACACCAATTCGAGAAGGTTCTAGTTAGCACATTGTTATTATATATATCAAGTTTGATTCTTGTGATTACCATTAGCCTATGCATATTAAGATTAGCCTATGCATATTAAGATCTATGGTCCTCTGTTGCCAACACTTTTCCACATAGAGCAAACACAATAGTTTCTATACTATATAAATTAAAGTTAAAGTGTCCTCTTTAGCATCTACAATATTAAGACATATGGTCCTCGATGGTGGCCAAAACTGTTTCACTGGTGGAGGTCAGTTCAATTTAATTCTTCACTCTCAATTTTATCAATTTGATACACAGATCTGATACTCGGATATTATATTTCCATTTTATACAGTAATATAAGTGATGATTTATTTTAATAATATAAGTAATGATTCACGTATATGTGCAGGTTCCTCAAAAGTCATGAGTTGGACACATGTAAGTCGATGGATTGCTATATGATATGGCATTCCATATAATTGGTGACTTTCATTTTTAGATGGTGATCAAATTCTAGGTGTTTTAGATGAATATTTTTATGATTTCAGTATTTAATTTTATTTATATTTAAATAAGACAGGGTTTTAGAAGATGTGTCCAATCACAATGATAAAAGGAAACAAACTCTGGTTGGATAAATATATGTTGATCACTATGTTTATTCTAGTCTAAAACTTAAAGAAAATTCCATAATTTTTGTATATAATGTTATCAATTTGTTTTCTTGCCTCAGTTTATGTTATTTATTAATTATTGTTTACAGGAAACAATGAAGATAATGCTCCATAAAATTAAAGAAGACCCGGGTAAGCAAACCATGAAAACTATATGTATTTTTGCAGTCTTTGTTTGAGATAAAAACTTGAGGCGTGTGCAATTATCTTCATATATATAAACACCATATACTATTAGTAGTGTGTAATTATAATATGTTGGTATTTAGATTTTAATTTACGAAAATACCTTTATAGTTGGGGTAACCAGGAATGCTGACCTTCTCCTTTATCCTTTACTCAAACCCTATGCGCAATCCAGTTGAGACAGGTACTTTCTTTGAAGAGCATGCATACACCTCAGCTTCATATATAAAGTTGCATTAGAACAGGGTCTTGCTTCATTATGAAATAAGAATACTGGTATGTTTTCAACCAATTCCTCATTTTTTATTGATATGATCAGCAAGGAAGCAAGGTTGGTGCTACTGTTGACCGCCAGGATTACACTTGGAGTTCTGATGCTTAGTGGGACTAGCATTACCAAATAAGGTTTTTGTATTTGAGTTCCAGAGATGAGTTGGTTTTTTCCCGACGGTTGTGGCTTATGTATCCTTGTTCTTGTTTGATAGTGTTCCCTTTGGAAGTTGGCAAAAATTTTATTTGGTGTTCATTGGTATATTGATTGTTGTTTAAAATTCCTTAGCGCGTCACTTTATAGATTTTCCAAACAGTTGGTGCAGCACCTAAGTTCTATAACAGTTAATGTCGAAACACAAGTTGAAGACCTTTTACAAGGAAATTTGGAAAAAAGAAGAGTGGCAAGACACTGTGGATGGCATGTAGTTATTCAAATAAGCAATATAAAAAGTTAGAAATTTGTAATAAGAAAATTCTTAAATTCTTGAGGAATATTTAAAAGTTTAGGAACACATCATCTATATTTTCTCTTGATTGTAGTCAAAATACAATACTTATCTCCGTCTGTGTTCATATATTGCTATGTATATTTCAGCTTTATTCAAGCCTCTAAACAAGAAGATAGATGAATAGTGAAGGAGGTACTGTTATTCTCCTATAAATATATTTGTGTAATAGTTTCTTATTTTTTCACTACCTAACTTGTTTACAAGAAAATTCAAATTGAATGAGATTTTAACAGTTTTTTTCTACTTCAATTTTTTTATAAAGTTCACAAAACTTGCAAAAATTTTTGTGAGAATTAAACTCTAAAATTTTAATTTGTTATTATGAAAGAAAGTTTTCTTGTCTGTATAAGAAGCTGAAGCTATATATATAAGAAAACTAAAATTTAAAAATCATGAATGGGCACATTATAACTCATAAAATAATATCCTAGATAAACATCAAAATTTTTATACTGACAAGTGTGGGTGATGCAAGTTAATTGGGTAAATTATTTTATTCCAAACTTAAGTCCAATTTATCAGATAAACTAGTTTAATTGAAGTGCCAAGAAAGCTTGTTTGCTTCATTTTATTCTTTTCAGCCCATGTGCATGTGCATGTATGTGAATAATGGGAAGATAGTTTTCCATATTACAAAAGTATAGCCTTAAAATGTTTATAATCAAATAAATGAATATTCCAAATGATACTTTTCATTTGTTAACACCAGTATGATAAGTGAAATGAGTAATACTAAATATGCTATAAGTTTATAATGGTCAATTAAATTTGCTTGACAAAATGATATTTATATTGATGACATCAAAAGTGAATGAAGATGTTGTTTTGACTTATATATAATATGATTTTTCACAAATTTACAAAATTTTCAAAATGTACGCACACATTTTTTCCTAATATTTTGGATCCACATTTACATAAGTTAATACCTCACATTTTGCCTCAATTACCTACACATAACACACTATTATTTGGATTTAAAATATAAAATTAATAAGTTGTTTACTTATTATTTATAAAATATATAATATATAAAATATTTTGTTTGTGTATGAATACTAGAATGAATTTGGGATGTTTGTCAACAATTACTAATTTATCAAGTATGAAAAATGTAATACTCAAAATCCACCAAGTTCTGTCCTAAACAAGTTGGGTGGCCAAACTTTTTTGTGAATCTTACCTAAAATTTTGGTGAAATTTTAAATGAACACACAATAATTTAAATCCGACCAATATGAATATGAAATGATGTATTTTTCAAAAATATTTTGTGAAGAATTAAATAGCTTGGATATCATATATTTAACAAAAAAATATGTATAATTAATTAATATTCACAAAAATGAGTTCATGCGAATTCCTGTTATTTTTTAAGTTAACACAAATTTTAGGCGGACAAAGCATATGTATTTAATTAATAATATTACCAATTTCAATATTTTGGGCCTTTTTTCTAGTTGGACTTAGTTTATTTCAAACGGCCCATTAACCAATTCTAGAAGCATTCCAGATAAGACAAATATTTTAAACGGCCCAATAACCAATTCTAGAAGGTTCAAGTAACACCAATTCTAGAACACACAATTCCAGAAGTTCTAGTAGCACATTTTTTATTATATATATCAAGTTTGATTGTTGTGATTACCATAGCCTGTGCTTATAAGATTAGCCTATGCATATTAAGATCTATGGTCCTCTATTGCCACACTTTTCCACATAGAGCAAACACAATAGTTTCTATATAAATCAAAGTTAAAGTGTCCTCTTAGCATCTACAATATTAAGACATATGGTCATCGATGGTGGCCAAAAACTGTTTCACTGGTGGAGGTCAGTTCAATTTAATTCTTCACTCTCAATTTTATCAATTTGATACACGGATCTACTACTTGGATATGATATTTCCCTTTTATAAGTAATCTAAGTGATGATTTATATTAATACTCTAAGTACTATCCTAGATAAACATCAAATTTAAAATATCACATAAAGCTGAAGCTATATATATAATAAACTAAAATTTAAAAATCATGAAACGGGCATATTATAACTCATAAAATAATATCCTTGATAAACATCAAAATTTTATATTGACAAGTGTGGGTCATGCAAGTTAATTGGGTATATTATTTTATTCCAAACTTAAGTCCAATTTATCACATAAACTAGTTTAATTGAACTGCCAAGAAAGCTCAATAATCAGATTTTTGCTTCATTTTATTTTTTTCAGGCCCATGTGCATGTGAATGTATGTTGAATAATGGGAAGATAGTTTTCCATATTACAAAAGTATAGCTTAAAATATTTATAATCAAATGAATATTCCAAATGATACTTTTCATTTGTTAACACTAGTATGATAAGTGAAATGAGTAATACTAAATATGCTATAAGTTTATAATGGTCAATTAAAATTTACTTGACAAAATGATATTTATATTGATGACATCAAAAGTGAAATGAAGATGTTGTTTTGACTTATATATAATATGATTTTTCACAAATTTACAAAATTTTCAAAATGTACGCACACATTTTTTCCTACTATTTTGTATCCACATTTACATAAGTTAATACCTCACATTTTGCCTCAATTACCTAAACATAACACACTATTATTTTGGATTTAAAATATAAAATTAATAAACTTGTTTACTTATTATTTATAAAAATATAATATATAAAATTTTGTTTGTGTAAGAATACTAGAATGAATTTAGGATGTTTGTCAACAATTACTAATTTATCAGTATGAAAAAATGTTATACTCAAAATCCACCAAGTTCTGTCCTAAACAAGTTGGGTGGCCAAACTTTTTTGAATGTTACCTAAAATTTTGGTTAAATTTTAAATGAACACACAATAATTTAAAACCGACCAATATGAATATGAAATGATGTATTTTTCAAAAATATTTTGTGAAGAATTAAATAGCTTGGATATCATATATTTACAAAAAAATATGTATAATTAATTTAATATTCACAAAAATGAGTTGATACAAATTCTGTTATTTTTAAGTTAACACAAATTTTAGGCGGATAAAACATATGTATTAATTAATAATATTACCAATTTCAATATTTTGGGCCTTTTTCTAGTTGGTCTTAGTTTATTTCAAACGACCCATTAACCAATTCTAGAAGATTCAAGATAAGACCAATTATTTTAACGACCCAATAATTAAATATGTTGGTATTTAGATTTTAATTTACGAAAATAACTTTATAGTTGGGGTAACCAGGAATGCTGACCTTCTCCTTTAATCCTTTACTCCAACCCTATGCGCAATCCAGTTGAGACAGGTACTTTCTTTGAAGAGCATGCATACACCTCAGCTTCATATAAAAGTTGCATTAGAACAGGGTCTTGCTTCATTATGAAATAAGAATACGGTATGTTTTCAACCAATTCCTCATTTTTTATGGAATGATCATCAAGGAAGCAAGGTTGGTGCTACTGTTGACCGCCAGGTTTGCACTGGAGTTCTGATGCTTATGGGACTAGCATTACCAAATAAGGTTTTTGTTATTTTGAGTTCCAGAGATGAGTTGGTTTCCGGACGGTTGTGCTTATGTATCCTTGTTCTTGTTTGATAGTGTTCCCTTGGAATTTGGAATTGGTAAAAAATTATTTGGTGTTCATTATTATATTGATTGTGTTTAAAATTTCCTTACCGCGTCACTTTAAGATTTTCCAAACAGTTGTGACCACCTAAGTTCTATAACAGTTAATGTCGAAACACAAGTTGAAGACTTTTACAAGGAATTTGGAAAAAAGAAGTGGCAAGACACTTGTGGATAGCATGTAGTTATTCAAATAAGCAATATAAAAAGTTAGAAATTTGTAACAGAAAATTTTAAATTCTTGAGGAATATTTAAAAGTTTAGGAACACATCCACTACATTTTCTCTTGATTGTAGTCAAAATAAATACTTATCTCCGTCTGTGTTCATATATTGCTATGTATATTTCAGCTTATTCAAGCCTCAAAACAAGAAGATAGATGAATAGTGAAGGAGGTACTGTTTTCTTCTAAATATATTTGTGTAATAGTTTCTTATTTTTTCACTACCTAACTTGTTTACAAGAAAATTCAAATTGAATGAGATTTAAGAGTTTTTTTTCTACTTCAATTTTTTTATAAAGTTCACAAAACTTGCAAAAATTTTGTGAGAATCAAACTCTAAAATTTTAATTTGTTATTATGAAAGAAAGTTTTCTTTTCTGTATAAGAAGCTGAAGCTATATATATAAGAAACTAATATTTAAAAATCATGAAATGGGCACATTATAACTCATAAAATAATATCCTAGATAACATCAAAATTTTATATTGACAAGTGTGGGTGATGCAAGTTAATTGGGTAAATTATTTTATTCCAAACTTAAGTCCAATTTATCAGATAAACTAGTTTAATTGAAGTGCCAAGAAAGCTTGTTTGCTTCATTTTATTCTTTTTCAGGCCCATGTGCATGTGCATGTATGTGAATAATGGGAAGATAGTTTTTTCCATATTACAAAAGTATAGCCTTAAAATGTTATAATCAAATAAATGAATATTCCAAATGATACTTTTCATTTGTTAACACCAGTATGATAAGTGAAATGAGTAATACTAAATATGCTATAAGTTTATAATGGTCAATTAAATTTGCTTGACAAAATGATATTTATATTGATGACATCAAAGTGAAATGAAGATGTTGTTTTGACTTATATATAATATGATTTTCACAAATTTACAAAATTTTCAAAATGTAGCACACATTTTTTCCTAATATTTTGGATCCACATTACATAAGTTAATACCTCACATTTTGCCTCAATACCTACACATAACACACTATTATTTTGGATTTAAAATATAAAATTAATACAGTTGTTACTTATTATTTTATAAATATATATTATATAAATATTTTGTTTGTGTATGAATACTAGAATGAATTTGGGATGTTTGTCAACAATTACTAATTTAT